>NW_011494919.1:2225062-2231197 GCF_000754665.1 Bison bison bison | reverse complement strand
ATTTCATGGAGAGGTATTTTAATGCTCGCCTTCTCTCTTTTATAAGATAAGTATTGTTTGACTATGTGGAATAATGGCATGCTATAGTTTTTACAATTTTAAAGAAAAAAGTTGAAATTTTCTCTTTTACAAATATAATTCATGTTGTTTAATATCTATTTCCTTCATCTTATTGGACCCTGTCACAAATAACAAGTAACTAAATAATGTTTTTCATTGAAAAGTAACTTTATTCTTACAGAATGAAACGATGTTTTTCTTTTCCTCTGAATGCTTTTATCTAATAAAGGAAATACAAAAGATGCACAAATAAGTTGATTATCTTGGTACCCATTTTAGCAAGCTGGTTTCATTATCAGGAAATTCATTATCATAGAGGAGTTTCAAAAGAAAAATTAGGGCTTTTGCAGGTCACTTAATTAGATAAATGGATCTTGGTAATTAGACATTTTTGGAAAGATAATGCATTTGTCAGACATATTTAGGCAAGTTTATTTAATAAATATCCCAAGGAGATGTTAGTCCCTTTTTATTTAACCATGATGGGTTTCTATACATATCCTGAGGATATTAGGGAATTTCCTGTTCTGTTAATGGGTTGCTCCAAATTTTCTCTTAGTTTCAGAAATGACAGAGATCTCATCCCACCCCTAAATGACTATTTAAAGAATACTGACTAGAGTAGTTGATTAGCAACAGGAAATAGTTTGTGTAATTGAAATTTTATCTTGGGCCAAAGGAGACAGAGAAGGGAGAGTGGAAAGGTTGCAAGGTCTAATAGTTTCTTACTTGCTATTGGATATTAAAGGCTGAAGAGGGATGTTTGTTCTTAAATCAGTGCTATTATATTCCTCAATTGAATTTCCCTTTTAACTTAAAGGTTTTTTTGTACTAGCTCATGTAGGCCAGGAAATGTCATCATACATTCAAAGTGAACCAGTCACCATGAACCAGTAAAAGTCCTGAAACTTATAAAATAGAATGTACTGATATTATCATCAGTCAATCAATAGCACGTAAACAATTGTGGCACTTTTTGGAGGAACATCAATTGTCTAAAAATATATAAAACAAACAAATGCGTTTTGGTTTTTGTATCTATATATTTATAAGTCAAATTACAAAGCTAAATTTTGACTACTATAGTGATAATAAAGAATTTGTATGTTCTAAAAATGGAAAGTACAAGAAATTGATAAGGTTTATTATAAGTGTGGGTGGTTGCTTTGCTGAGACTAAATTGAGGTCCAAGCAGATAAAATCAAATTCAGAATAAGATAATGTATTCAAAATTACTTGAACTAGTTTAAAGCCCTCAGAAATGTGAATTAAACATCTTAAATCTTGTTGAGGTTTGAACAGGCACATATAAATAGATGAAATAATATATTTAAGGAACTGTCATTACTTTTATTTCTCAAATTCAATAAGATTGATCTTTCAATGATCATTCTGCTACGACGAGAGGTAGAACACTAAATTTCTCTAGCAATTGAAGTAATAAAAAGAGCAATTCAAAGGTTTTTCTTATGTGCTCCCATTGAGATAATTTGAAAGGAAAGTACACGCTAAAAGGACTCAAGATAGGATTCTCCCAGCAAAATGCAGAAATGGAGGTTGGCAGAGTGCTGACAGCCTGGCGTAATAGAAAAAGTAGAAGCTCAGGCTTGTGTCAGACCTTTTTAAATCCACCTCCCCATATACAGGCCATGACTTTGGTGAATAATTTAATTTCTCACAGCCTCAATTTCTTAATCTCTGAAGTGATGATAATAAACGTCTCAAGAGAGATAATGAGACAAAGACCTGAGCAAATTTGTATATTAAAGTGCTTAACACAGTTTCTGACACACAAAAGACATTAAAATATATATATATATATATATATGATATTCCTTTTAACAAACAAATGAAACAGGAAGAACTTGTTGCTATAATACAAATGGAAAACTACAAAACTGAAGTGACATTGTGGCCCACAGAAAACAAAATTATTATTTGTCCTCTTTGTTAGTAATAAAAGTGAATACATTTAAGCTCAAGGTTTATTTCTATATAGGGGGAGCTCATCCTCTGGTTATCAGGTTAATATTACATATCATTGTAAAATGTGGTTAATGAAAATAGTCAAAAAGCTTATCCAGCTAAGTCAGAATATCAGCTGTGTTTTTCAATAGTGTGCATCTTAATCCATTTTAACTCACCAGAAATGCATTTACTGAAAAGTTTGCCTTAAGTGACCTATACCTCTCGCCTTTAATGTATCAGACTGTGGAACCTTTTTTCATATTCCCACAAGTCTATACACCTTATCAAGAACTTGGGAAGATGTATATCCTCCCAGGAACAGGTAATATGCTTCCATTTGGATGATAGTAAATGTAGGCATCTACAGCTGTAAATGTCCCTTTAAGCTCTGTTTTAGCAACATGCCATATGTTTTATGTGTGTGTGTGCGTGTGTGTGTGTGTGTGTGTATATATATATATATGAATATATATATATATATTCATTTCAAAGTAATTTGTAATTTTCCTTGTGATTTCTTCTTTGACCCACTGGGTATTTTGGAGTATGTTGCTTAATTTCTAAGTAGTTGTGAATTTCTCATTCCATTGTAGTCAAAGAAAATACTTTGTATGAATTCAATTATTTTAAATTTATCAAAGTTTGGTTTACAGACTAACATGTGGCATATCTTCGATAGCATTCCATGTATACTTGGGAGGAATGTGTATTCTACAGTTGTTGGTTGGAATGTTCCAAGGGTACCTGTGAGGTCTAGCTGATGCAGAGTGATGTTCAAGTCTTCTGTTTCCTGTTGATCTTCTGCTTGGCTGTTTGATCCATTATTAGAAGCTGGTCTTTGAAGTCTCCTATTAATACTTTTGACTTTTGCCTTGTCTGCCCAGCCACTTTTGTCTCAAGACAGTCTATCACACTGTGTGCCACAATTCACATGGTGATAGCAATCGGGCTTCTATTGACCCTGTTTATAAATGCTGCCAGGTCCTACTCACCACTCATAGATTGAGAGAGATCAGGAGTGAGCATTCAAATCCAGACTGGTCCAGTTAAATTAGCCACTTTCCTAAAGAAATTAGGAATTGGACCAGAGAATTACCAACATTATGCTTCAATGGAACAAATAATGACTTTTACAAGAAATGGGAAACAAAGAAAGACTGGGGATTTAATCAGATTAATATACAGATACAGAAGGAGAGAATAAGCACCTGTACACAAGCGATTTCTCTTTTTTTTAACCATCCATTCTCCAACTCAATCTGTTTTTAAGGCCCTCTATAATTCTGAACTTGGATCATAGGAAAAACCTCTATACCATAGAATCATAATGCATGTCCTATTTTTACATACAGTTGTCTCAAGAAGTTTTTATGTATTTGTACTCCAAACAGAGCAACAAATACATAGTGGAAGCATTCTTATTTATTAATGAACAGTTCAGTTGATAAAATGTGGGCCAAGCTGAAAATATCACCTGGAACTGGCATTCCAAAAAGAATATCCATTGTGGAAAATGGAAGAATTTCTTTATTAAAGAAATCTAATAAAAAGATTTAAATCTAGAAAGCTAGCCTAAGAAAATCAGGGATAAAAACAAAAACATATATGTACAAGCAGATCACAGTCACATTGTTTATAATAGTAAAGAATGTCAAAAAAGTCAGAAAATATATGCTTCATACTGTGGAATTTATTATGTATTATAAATTACTTGGTTTTCATAAAATAAAAAATATATATATGTAATAAAATTATAAAGATGTATCTACCTAAATATGAAAGAATTTCTGTGTCCTATTAGAGGAAGGAATCCAAATAATTTTATAAATAATCCCATTTGACACTAAGTATTTATCTCACACTTGTTTGCAAGTGTGTGTGTGTATAATGAAGAATATTGGGTGGATAGACAGCAATGTGTTAACAATTATTGTCCCCTGGTTTGTGAACCAAAGGTAAATTTGTGTTAAACTGTTTAAAAATTAATGCTGTATGTATGTATGTATTAATGCTGTATGTAATGTCTGTATTATTTATAATAAGCATATATTATATAATTACAGAGAATTCCAGGCACAGAGGAGCCTGACAGGGTACAGTCCATGGGGTCGCAAAGAGTAGACACGACTGAGCAACTAACACACACACAGAGGAAATAAAGCTATTTTTTTTTAGTGTTTATTTCTTTCACTGCACTGGGTCTCAGCTGCAGCACACAGGATCTTTCAGTCACAGCAGGTGAACCCTCAGTTGCAGCATGTGGGATCTAGTTCCCTGACCAGGGATTGAACCCAAGCCCTGTGCACTGGGAGCAAGGAATCTTAGCCACTGGACCACCAGAGAAGTCCCAATAAAGCTATTTTCATTTTGAGAAAAAAAAAAGAAGAAATAAATATATGTGACCATAGAAGTTTTGTTTTTTGTTTTTTTTCCTGAAAAGAAAACCACAGAAACTCAAATGTTAAAAGATAAAATGGAGTCAAAGTCCAAATCTTAAGGCACTGAGAAAAGGCCTCCATCCACATAGTGTGAAAGAATTCCTTAAGATTGGGTTATTTGTCTTTCAGTAACTCTAGAAAGGTTAAGCAGGGCAGTCTGGTGAGGGATAGGAAAGAAGCTCAAGTTTGATGAATAGATTTGTATCCTAAAGATCCTGAAGAAATTTTTTAGAATATCTTCCAGGAATAAAAAAAAAAAATCATAGGAATGCCTGGGTATGGACTTCGACTTTTAACTTGCTTCAAGTTAATTTGACGATTTCCTTTCACCCTGAGCAAATTTGTCCCTTGGTGCCCCCCTGCACTTGTCTCCACCCGCTCTGATCTGTGAGTTCCAATCTGAACCAAAGCCAGGGCCTCCGCAGCCCTCTGACTTTTGGTTGGGCTCACAGGCAGGGACCACCAGTAGGGCAGGAAAGAGGAAAGTGACACCAGACAGAGGGTTCCTTCCCTGGACCGGCCTTCCCTCCACCTGACGCGGGACACAGCTTCTCTTCTGACATTTCCATCCTGCACTTAGCCTCTGGGGTTCCCTGCTCTTCGCCCTCACCTCTGTAAAGAGCTCCTTTATTAAATTCCTCAAATTACACAGCAGGATGTGCCATCTGTTTCCTGCAGGACTCTCTCTTATACAAAACCTTCTCTGTAAAACAGATTAGCAGGATCTACCCCTCTGTTCTCTATAAGCAACTACTTCATTAGATCATATTTCATCAGCTTTATGGTTGCTCCTGGAGCAATTACGAAGGGTCCCGCAGTAGACCTTGTCAGCACTGAACTCATATCCCCCTCATCTCTCTGCTGGTTTCTTTCATTTTTATTCCCTAAGCTAACACCCACTCTCCCTGATTGCCAAATCCCTCTGCCTGTACCCAGAAAAAGTTGGAAGTGCCCAGAAAAGTACATGTCCCACCCCTACCCAACAGCAGCCAACCAATGACAGTGGGTGTGGTGTAGAAATACTTCAGTTTCTTCATCCTGGCCTGAGACAAATCTAAGGCTGACATACTCACTCTCTGGACGCACCTTGCTGGATTCAGCCACAGCTGCTCCTGGCAGGATTTAAGGCTGTATATTGTCACCCTGCTTATTTAACTTATATGCAGAGTACATCATGAGAAACGCTGGGCTGGAGGAAGCACAAGCTGAAATCAAGATTGCTAAGAGAAATATCAATAACCTCACATATGCAGATGAACCACCCTTATAGCAGAAAGTGAAGAACTAAAGAGCCTTTTGATGAAAGTGAAAGAGGAGAGTGAAAAAGTTGGCTTAAAGCTCAACATTCAGAAAACAAAGATCATGGCATCTGGTCCCATCACTTCATGGCAAATAGATGGAGAAACAGGGGAAACAGTGGCTGACTTTATTTTTTTGAGCTCCAAAATCACTGCAGATGGTGATTGCAGCCATGAAATTAAAAGATGCTTACTCTTTGGAAGGAAAGTTATGACCAACCTAGAGAGCATATTAAAAGGCAGAGATATTACTTTGCCAACAAAAGTCCATCTAGTCAAAGCTATGGTTTTTCCAGTAGTCATGTATGGATGTGAGAGTTGGACTATAAAGAAAGCTGAGCGCTGAAGAATTGATGCTTCTGAACTGTGGT
>NW_011494919.1:2223211-2224962 GCF_000754665.1 Bison bison bison | reverse complement strand
GGACTATAAAGAAAGCTGAGCGCTGAAGAATTGATGCTTCTGAACTGTGGTGTTGGAGAAGACTCTTGCGAGTTTCTTGGACTGCAAGGAGATCCAACCAGTCCATCCTAAAGGAGCTCAGTCCTGGGTGTTCATTGGAAGGACTGATGTTGAAGCTGAAACTCCAATACTTTAGCCACCTGATGCGAAGAGATGACTCATTTGAAAAGACCCTGATGCCGGGAAAGATTGAAGGCAGGAGGAGAAGGGGACGACAGAGGATGAGATGGTTTGATGGCATCACCAACTCAATGGACATGGGTTTGGGTAGACTCCAGGAGTTGGTGATGGACAGGGAGGCCTGGCATGCTGCGGTTCATGGGGTCGCAAAGAGTCAGACACTACTGAGCGACTGAACTGAACTGAACTGGATATCACAATCTTGCTTTGATTTCTCCCTTCTTCTTCCCACCCAGCCCTTCCTTGTTTTAGGTCCCTGCTCTGTGTTTTTTCTGGATACATTTCCTAATAAATTACTTTCACTTAAATCTTCATCTCAGGGTCTCCTTCAGGGCAACTCCAATCAGAACTGCATGATACGCATCAGAAAATACATTTTACAAATATAAAATTATAAAAAATAATAATTCCTTTAAAACCAGGACAGGAAAATGGACATATGCCTGAAAGAAATCTGTATCAGGTAAATTTAGATTTTTAATAAATGATAAAGATAATTTTGAGCAGCAACAGAATTTTCTAAAAAGCAGTGCTCAAGGGAGAATTGCACTGTGTCTGACATCTTTTTAATGTTGAGATGTTAAATTCTAAGAGCATGGACTCTGATGAGATTGAGTAGACTGTTACGTGTGGGTGTGGCACTGTGAGGGGTACGGAGGAAGTATTCTACTGGGTTTTCATAGAACAACAGGACTGGATAAAAGTACTGGGTGCTCACTGAACCAATTTCACTTGGAGAATTCTCCTAGCCCCATTTTTCCATATCCAGGCCCTCCTAGACATGACATTGTTAACGTCTCTAGAGAAGAACAGATATCTTTGTAAAATCTAAGTGAAGGATGGAGAAGAGATTAAAAAGACATGGTTCATTATTTTCCTATTTCAGCCTTTAACTTTATAAATGAGGTGACCAAACCCCTAGAGTTTAAGTGGTTTATACAAAACTATGCAGCTGGTTAGTGGGAAGGTAAGGATGTAGAGTCAGGTGTCCAAAGTCCTAGTTAAGAACATTTCTGCTGCTGATGCTATCTTTTTCACTTTGAAAACTACTGAAATATTCTTTAAGATTCTGAGAGACACCAGTTTACTCTTTCACTGCCTTTTGATTTTTTTTTTTTTTTTTTTAGTTAGGGACATTATATCAGAAAATTAAATGATTTGCTCAATTTAATTACCAAAGTTGACTGAGGTTAATTATTTATAAAGTCATTAGAAAGCTTACCTTCTTCAACATAAGCCTGACTACAAAGTGAATGATGGATGAGTGTGGGCCACCCTCCCTCCCCTCCCAGAATGCAGGCAGTGTCACAGTGCCTCACCCCCCAGAAAGGGAGCCATGTGTCACCAACAAACCAACCACTTTGAGGAGAATGCTTAACATAAGAAGCCATGTTATATACAATGGATTAAAGACAATCTCTTTAACAAGTGGTGCTGGGAAATCTGGTCAACCACTTGTAAAAGAATGAAACTAGACCACTTTCTAACCCCATACACAAAAATAAACTCAAAATGGATTAAAAATCTAAACG
>NW_011494919.1:2205387-2223031 GCF_000754665.1 Bison bison bison | reverse complement strand
AAATGAAGCAACTGACAAACAACTAATCTCAAAAATATACAAGCAACTCCTACAGCTCAACTCCAGAAAAATAAATGACCCAATCAAAAAATGGGCCAAAGAACTAAATAGACATTTCTCCAAAGAAGACATACAGATGGCTAACAAACACATGAAAAGATGCTCAACATCACTCATTATCAGAGAAATGCAAATCAAAACCACTATGAGGTACCATTTCACACCAGTCAGAATGGCTGCGATCCAAAAGTCTACAAATAATAAATGCTGGAGAGGGTGTGGAGAAAAGGGAACCCTCTTACACTGTTGGTGGGAATGCAAACTAGTACAGCCACTATGGAGAAAAGTGTGGAGATTCCTTAAACAACTGGAAATAGAACTGCCTTATGATCCAGCAATCCCACTGCTGGGCATACACACTGAGGAAACCAGAAGGGAAAGAGACACGTGTACCCCAATGTTCATCGCAGCACTGTTTATAATAGCCAGGACATGGAAGCAACCTAGATGTCCATCAGCAGATGAATGGATAAGAAAGGTATGGTACATATACACAATGGAGTATTACTCAGCCATCAAAAAGAATACATTTGAATCAGTTCTAATGAGGTGGATGAAACTGGAGCCTATTATACAGAGTGAAGTAAGCCAGAAGGAAAAACATAAATACAGTATACTAACGCATATATATGGAATTTAGAAAGATGGTAACAATGACCCTGTGTACGAGACAGCAAAAGAGACACTGATGTATAGAACAGTCTTATGGACTCTGTGGGAGAGGGAGAGGGTGGGAAGATTTGGGAGAATGACATTGAAACATGTAAAATATTATGTAAGAAACGAGTCACCAGTCCAGGTTCGATGCACGATACTGGATGCTTGAGGCTAGTGCACTGGGACGACCCAGAGGGATGGTATGGGGAGGGAGGAGGGAGGAGGGTTCAGGATGGGGAACACATGTATACCTGTGGCGGATTCATTTTGGTATTTGGCAAAACTAATACAATTATGTAAAGTTTAAAAATAAACAAAAAAAGAAGCCATGTTTTATAACCAAAATGGAAGACATATATTCAAGTCAACAAAAGAAACATAAAATATTGAAATAATGCATTTGCTCCCTAATCTTTTCTGCGTTTATTTATAGAGTTAAAAGATGATTTTCCCTCCAATTTCTAAGTTATTTGTCAATTTAGAATGAATTACCAAAAGAATAGCTATAATCTTTCTATACCTACAGAAGATAGGAGTGATGTAAATAGATTTTTGAAAAAAGATAGTTTGATAAATTCATGTACCTAAATTATTTCCATTGGTACACCATTTATACATTTTTCAAAACCTAATAATAAGCAAAACATAAGATCTAAAACTGAATTGTACTTGCACATTGGTATCCATTGCAGTAAATAGTGTATGTGGCTATGGTTGGGTTTTGGTTTAGGCCTGGTGAGTTTTGATGTATTTATAAAAGTTATTCTACAAAGCATACATGCATATCAAAGACTGTAAGTTAAAAGAACATATAGTACATGATAGACTCTGATAGACTGCTTGTTTACAAGCACATTTTAATGAGAAAGTTAACTATTTTACAAATACAGTTAAAGTTATCAAATTTTGCTTGTGATTTTTTCATTAGTTTGAATAGCATATATAGTCTCAATGCAGGTTTTTAGTTAGTTTGTAAAGCTTCCTTTCCAAGAGAAAAGAGACCACTACTAAATAGGAGATTTTTAGTCATTTACAAAGTAAAACTCAGAAGCATTGTACTGTCCTTTGATAAACCTACACATTCTATTTCTGTAAAGTGTGCTTCTACTTACATGCAAAACCAACATTACTTGTTAGAGGAGGTTATGGAAAGAATAACTAACTTTGAGAAAAAAAAGAACTATAAATGTGAACTAAACAATACCCCCTAGAAAACAAGAACCTCATAATTAGAGCCATTCTGGAGAAATTTTGATCATATGTTTGTTGTTTTTCATTATATGCAGACAGAAAATTGTCTTTGAAATGGAGTCTTTTTTAGTTTTCACCAACATTAACCTCTACAGCAGAGATCTGAGCCTAAGGTGAGAGTTCAGACTCAAATCAACACTCACCAGCTGTGTGACCTTGGGTAGGTTACATAATTAACCCCTCTGAGCATGTTTCCTCATCAACTGAATGGAGATGTTTTTAATAGGAATTACCTCACAGCGTTGCTCTGAGGATTGTTCTTTTTGTTGTGTAGTCTCTAAGATGTGTCCCACTCTCTTTGCAACCCCATGGACTATAGCCCTCCAGGCTCCTTGGTCTGTGGGATTTCCCAGGCAAGAATACTAGAAGGGTTGCCATTTCCTTTTGCAGTGGATCTTCCTGACCCAGAGATCAAACCTGCATCTTCTGCTTGGCAGAGGAATTCTTTACCACTGAGCCACCAGGGAAGCCCACTGGGAGGATTAAAATGAATCAATACACAGAAATACTTAGAAGGCCTGGCAAAGAGTTATAACGTGTGTGTGTGTGCATGTATGTGTGTGTGTGTGTGCACGCTTAGTCGTTCAGTCATGTCCGACTGTTTGCCACCCCATGAAATGTAGCCTACCAGGCTCCTCTGTCCATGGGATTCTACAGGCAAGAATACTGGAGTGGGTTGCTGTTTCCTTCTCCAGGGGATCTTCCCAACCCAGAGATCAAGGTTGGGTCTTATGCATTGCAGGTAGATTCTTTACCATTTGAGCCACCAGAGAAATTCACACTATATGTGTTTCATCATTATTATTCCCATTATAGGTGCTCAATAAATATTTGTTGAGTTAAATGTTCCTCTAAAAGAAAATAATGTATAGCAGCCCTAATTGGATGACACAAAGTATTCTCACATTTGATAAATATGCAAGTTGGAAGACAATAAGAAGTTCAGAAACTTTGTTCCAGCTGTTGTTATTTGCACGGCCAGGTGTAACTTAGGCAGTGCTACCAGAAGGACTGAGTACTCGATGTCATTCCCACAAACCCTACTCTAGTGCCTGAAGCTCAGCCAGTAAGACTTTAGCCAAACCACTGAAATTCCAATTAAAAAACAAATGTTAAAGAGTGGAAAGTGGTGACATACATCTTAGAATAAGGTGGAGAATTTAAATAATACCTAATGGTACTTCAACTATATAGTTTATTAGATTAAGTCAACTAATTACAAAGAGTAAGTTTCTATCAGAGAAAACAAGGAAGCTAACAGAGTGCTGGAAGGACACTATGATAAAGCAGGAGGAATAAATTGCCTGCTTATTTTTTTTTTCAGAAGCTAGTACACCTCTATCATCTCAGAATGCCATTGATATTATTTTAAAACAAGAATTTTCAACCTCAAGAGGTATATGGTAGTGCATCTAGCTTTTGAAGTCACTGACAAAAAGATCTGATAATGTTCCATGTTATGACACTTCCATTACCCCACAAAATAAAGACTTTCTTGCTTTCAAAAAAAATGTGGTTCTGTGCTTCAAAGGGAAAGCTTGTTTCTACCTAACACTGGAGGTTTCATCTGTACTACGTACAGAGCAGAAATTGCAGTGCAGAAGTTAATGTAGATCAGTTAGTGTCACAATCGGACAACCTGACATTCGGTTACCACGGCAGACACTGCTGCTGTAGAACCTTAATCTGAAACATTCAAAGGTGGTAGAAGAACTTAGAAACAACTGTGAGATGCAAATGGCCCTAGTTTTCAGTACACACCTATTGAGCTAAATCCAGAAAGTTCAATGGTTTAGTACTACTTTGAGTTCCAAGATCGGGGTTAATATTATGATAGGAACTAAAGAGTGGAACTTTGACCACTTGATGCAAAAAGCCAAATCACTGGAAAAGACACTGATGCTGGGAAAGATTGAGGGCAAGAGGAGAAGGGGGTGACAGAGGGTGATTTGGTTGGATGACATCACGGACTCAATGGACATGAGTTTGAACAAACTCTGGGAGATAGTGAAGGACAGGGAAGCCTGGCGAGCCTTAGGCCATGGGTTTGCAAAGAGTTAGACATGACTTATCAACTGAACAATAACAACAGCAAGAAGCGGAAGTTATATAGTAAGCCCCTGATACTTGTACTAATGAACATTACATAAGCTTGAGGTTGGGGTCCGGGGTGAGAGTCTATAGATAGCATCCTTCTCCTTTCTTCCCAAACTCTGGTAACACAGGTATAGAAATCAGACTAATGGAGACTAAAATGCCAGTTCTCTTAGAACTAACAGCTAGTTCACAAGATATGAGGCAGGTGTGCTGGCAGACGGCTTGCTATCACCCATGTGAAATTCCTTTCCACACGTCTCAATCCCAAGGTGTGGCAGAAGCAAAATCAACTTTATTACTCATGGATGAGAACAGACTAGAGCATATTTTCTCTACAGGCAGGCAGTTCCCTCTCACAAAAAAGAAAGAGTGAGGCAAACAAGCCAGTTCTTTCCTCTTCACTGGTGGATTGAGAACTACTTCTGTCTATATAGAGAGAGTTCACAAAGACATGTCCAGCATGTGGATAGCAGCAGAGGAGCAGATATATTACCAAGGACTTTAGGAAATGTATGTAGGTGCTCCTGGCATTCAGCAAGTGAGTGCCAGAGTTCTGAACATCCTACAAAGTACACTGCGTTCCCAGGCAACAAACAACCATCCTGCCCCAGATCCAACAGCACTCCAGTCAAGAGGCACCACTGGGGACCCTTCCACAGGGAAACAGGAAGAGCAAGGAATGAGTGGCCCACAGCTTTGTGAGTAGACATGTGTGTGCACGTGCACAGCTGCACCTCTGGGAACACAGCTAAGTTCATGTGAATTCTTACTTGCTTTTTTAAAAATTAAGGTATACTTTTGTTGTTATTGTTGCTGTTCAGTTGCTAAGTCGTGTCTTGATTCTTCATAGCGCCATGGACTGCAGCACGTCAGGCTTCTCTGTACTTCACCATCTCCTGGAGTTTACTCAAACTCTTGTCCATTGAGTTGGTAATGTTATCTAACCTTTCTCATCTTCTGCCACTCCCTTCTCCTTTTACCTTCAATCTTTCACAGCATCAGGGTCTTTTTCCAGTGAGTTGGCTCTTTGCATCAGGTGGCAAAGGTATTAAGCTTCATCTTCAGCAGCAATCTTTCCAATGACTATCCAGGGTTGATTTCCTTTAGGATTGACTGGTATGATCTCCTTGCTGTCCAAGGGACTCTCAAGAGTCCTCTGCAACAACACAGTTCAAAAGCATCAATTCTTTGGCACTTAGCCCTCTTCATGGTCCAACTCTCACATCTGTACATGACTACTGGAAAAACCATAGCTTTGACTAGACAGATATTTGTCAGCCAAGTGATGTCTCAACTTTTGAATACTTTGTCTAGGTTGGTCACAGATTTTCTTCCAAGGAGCAAGCGTCTTTTTATTTCATGGCTGCAGTCGCTGTCCACAGTGATTTTAGAGCCCAAGAAAACAAAATCTGCCACTGCTTCCATTTTTTCCCTATTTGCCATGAAGTGATGGGATGATCTTCATTTTTTGAATGTTGGGTTTTAAGTCAGTTTTTTTACTCTTCTCTTTCACCCTTATCAAGAGATTCTTTAGTTCCTCTGATTTCTGCCATTAGGTTGGTATCGTCTACATATCCAAGGTTGTTGATATTTCTCCTGGCAATCTTGATTTCAGCTTGTGATTCATCCAGCCCAGCATTTCATATGAGGTACTCTGCATATATTTACATCCAGCAATTGTCACCCTTTTTAGTGTACAGTTCTGAGACATCACTACCACTGAGATACAGAACAACTCTATCACTTCCAGAAATCCCCCCATGCCTTTTGCAGTCACCCCTTCCTACCCCAAGCCCCTGAAAACTACCAATCTGTTTTCTGTCCCCATAATTTTGCCTTTTCCAGAATACCACATAAAGGGAAGCATTCCTTTGAATCTGGCTTCTTTCACTAAGAATAGTCCATTTCAGACCCATTCATGTTGTTGTATGGATCAGTGTCTGTTCCTGTTCATTGCTCAGTAATATTCCACTGTGAGGATGAACCACAGTTTGCTTATCCATTAACCAGTTGAAGGGCATTTTGTGTGAAGTTTTAACCCTTAGAGATTGAGATTGCTGGTAAATATAGATCTTTTAAAAGCCAAATCATAACCTGAACTTGCTGTATCCCTTCACATATTTTCTACCAACTCCTCCAAACACCATTCTGATTTGGATGAATCCACTTCGTGAACTCAGATTTCTCATACATGCTACCACCAAATCACTTACTATGTTGTAATTGTCAATTTTTCCTAATAGACTTCAGACTCATTGGGGTAGGTGTGGTGTCCTATTTAATATTTCCACCCAAGGCACAGCTATAAATGAAGCATATAGGGTGTTAATTAATATTTATTGAATAAATGTTTTAAGAAATGAATGGCCAAAGAATGGAAGGGCTCTTTTATATGACATACCATCAACAATGATTTAAATAATATATAAGCTACCAACTCAAATATTTTGACCTTTAATTGCTTTGAAAGCAGAAAATTTAAAACCACCAATCTGCAAAAGGATTTGTTGCTCAGACATTAGAATTTACTTTCTGAGTGTGTAAGAAGTATATCAGGAAAACTTTACCACAACTTAACAAGTGACTGTTAATTATGACCGTAACTGTTTCAGTTGGGGACACCTCTTTTTATTTATATACTAAGTTCTGCAAGTCTGTCTACTAAATCACCAAACCCATGGGTGGTCTTGGTGATCCCCTCAAAACACCTGGAATACTCAGAAAGGGCTGGAAAAAGTAAGGATAGAGTTAACTTCAATATACATTTTCCAATACAATATTCTTGACAACTTTTTTTATAATATCAATTTTTCTAAAATATACTTTAAGCATATTTCCATCCAAACCTTGAACTGGTATATTTTGATTACTCTGTGAAAAAAAAAATGTTTGCAAAATAGCCTGAATGGCAAAATCTAACTTCCTTTCTATAAGAAATAAAATTACTTTGTAATGCAGATTACTCAAGTTTGTCTCATTAAAATTAAACTGGTAGAGGTCAAAATGTATTTATTTTACTGATATTTATAATTTTAGAAAATGAGTAGAAAAATATACAGTTTCATTTTAATTTGTAATGAGATATAATATAAATGAATATATTCTCATAGCTAAATTAAACTTATATGTATTCTTTGAGAACATTTGTGTCCAAAGATTCAATTTTGCAGAATAATTAAACAAAAATCAAGTATCAAAATCAGAAACAACTCAATTAACTGTATATATCATGACTAAACTTTTTAAATGTATTCAATGAAGTGGAGAGTCATATACTGTTAAAGTGAATCTATCCCTGAGCTACTATAATTGGAATAAATATTTTATAATATAAATAAAAATTATAATATTTTATAATAAATATTTTATCATAAACTGTTATGAATCTCAAAGAAATCATAACAAAACCCTAGCCTTAGATTTTTAGTCAGTAAATCATGAAAAAATTTGTAGCCTTTGAAAATATTTCACTTAGAATTTAAAAGTCAATGTGAATAATCTATCTTTGCTTTGATTATTTGAAGGTAATTTGTTTAAAAACTTCCCAAGGGTAAATACTGAGTATAGTGGAAAAGAATGGCTTATTTTTACACATGTGGGAAAATCATTTTTATTGTTCACTATTTTGTACTGATATTTGTTTAGATGTGCTTCATGAGACTGCCCTACTACATTTTTTGTAAGAGGACAGAAGATGAAAAGAAAACCTTTGAATAAATATGGCCATTAATCCCATAGTGCAACTCCCCCAAATGCTTGAATTCAGAAGACCCCATGAAGAGCCCATACAGAGCAAAACACCCTGCTTTCTAATGCCATACTGTATGCGTAAGAGAATATGTACATGGAGGGGGAAATAGAAATCTCTGAGGGGTTTTTGTGCTTTGTTAGCCCTTAAAGCTTTCACAGAAGTAGCCAAATGGGTTTAAATCTTCGTACTGAGATTTGGAGTGGGAGGGATACTCTCTTTAACGAAATGGAAGAAGAGTTACTGTGAAAGCAGTCACAGACTAATTTTTAGCAAGGAGTTCATAGGAAAGTGGAAGATGTGAAAAGTGGCCCTTAAAACATTTTGGCTTTCTTAACGCTTGGAAAGTTTTCTTGCACTCCTAGATTTTATGTATCCCAGTTTGAATATTACTGGTGACAAGATGTACTTTCCTAAATGTTCCAAAAAGTCTATCTAACTTAACTCCCACATTCAGTTGCAAGTCGGACTATATTGACCTGGCCCGTTATGGATCGTATAGGATAAACTTGGAAATTGAGACACGTGCTTAACTCATTTCCTGGACTTGTTTTCTATTGGTTTCTGAAGTTCTTGGTAAACGCCTCACCACTTCACTCCCAATGTGCTGGACTTAATAACTGTTTTGTCAGCCTAGGTAGCAGCTCTAAGAAACTAGTGATGACAGTAATGTAATTTGTCCTTCCCCAAAAATACAGTATTATCAGATATAAAATTTCCAATGCAAAAACATATACCCCCAACATTAATGCAGTGAGTTATTGGTAGATCTTACTGTGAATGTCATTATAATGTAGTCAAATACATACATTTCCACCTTGGAAATGAGCTTTTGTGTTTCTTATGTTGAAACTTGGGGTTTTCCAGGTGGCACAGTGGTAAAGAATCTGCTTGCAATGCAGGAGACGAGGCAGACACTGGTTGTATCCACGGGCTTGGAAGATGCCCTGGAAGAGGAAATTGCAACTCATTCCAATATTCTTGCCTGGAGAATCCCATGGACAGAGGAGCCTGGCAGGCTACAGTCCTTGGAGTCGTGAAGACTCAGACATGACTGAGCACATGTGCACCATGTTGAAACTTTGGTTATTTTATAGAAGAATTCATGGGACTTAAAACATAAAAGTTAAGAACTACTTGTTTGGGAAATAGAAAGTCAACTGAGGACATAACCATCCCCTTTCATATAATCTTTGGTCAGCAATTGCTGAACTTTGAACCATGATTTCTTAAAATTTAGTCAATAATTCTCCCACACTAGAAATAACCTGTATGATTCTCAACATGTTTTTTAAAGATATTTTTTAATGTGGGCCATTTTAAAAGTCTTTATTGAATTCGTTACAGTATTGCTTCTGTTTTACATTTTAGTTTTTTGGTCATAAGGCATGTGGGATCTTAAGTCCCCAACCAGGGATTCATCTGGCACCCCCAGTATCAGAAGGTGAAGTCTTAACCTCTGGACCACCAGGGAAGTCCCTTTCTATATATTTTTATAAAGTTTTTTTTTCTAAAGGTGTAACATTAAGATTATCCAATCACCTGGCATCAAAAATCAGCATGGCCCTTCTCTAAAGTAGGGCTTCCCTGGTGGCTCAGACAGTAAAGAATCTGTCTGCAATGCAGAAGACCCAGGTTCAATTCTCTAGGTTGGGAAGATCCCCTGGAGAAGGGAATGTCTACCCACTCTAGTATTCTTGCCTGGAGAACTCCATGGACAGAGGAGCTAAAGTGGTTCAAGTAGTAAAATAAATTAAAGGAAACTAACTGAGGTAACACAGTGGTATATCTAGAAATGAAATTCAAGACAGTTTTGATTCAGTAATTTATCAGTCCACCAAGCCTTACCTCTTGTAGTTAATAATTATAGTCCTTCAAACTGATTGTTTGGAACATATTTTCAAATATTGGCCTTCAGTTTGTTCCTTGCATGTGATATTTTCAACACACCCAAAAGTGGGGGACAGGCAAGAGGAAATTTTTTTTTTAAGATTATTTCAAAAATCTGGATCCAGATGAATAGTATGTTACATAGATGATTACATATGAAAATAATCCATTCTATCTGTTAAGTGAGGAAAAACAGAATAACAATTGTTTATAAACATCCTAGCATGATTACAATTTTTCTGCTGAAGAAGGTTCAATACAGTAACAAAGGTATCCACATAAAACATGGTTAGTACTAACTCACAAGTAGAATTGAGAATAAGTGAATCTCTGATGGATTGTTTTTAAAAATCTAGAGAAACAACTTTCTATTTAATTTATATTTATAAATTGTTAACCACCCAATTCAGCCTATTCAAAAGAAATATGTTTCTAATGGATATCTGTAGTTCAAATATAAAGTAAAAGAAACCAGTATAAACTATGCATTCTATTATCATTTTATTTAATTGCTTTTGCTTTATTAAGCACATCCTTATCTAGCTGTTTAGAAACCAATTCTTTATCCAGGATGGCAGTTTCAGGTATTATATAAAAAATCTCTGCATATTTCTTGCATAAAATTTCAACTGCACTATTTTACAATTTCTAAAAGATAATTCAGACCAATCTCATACACAATAATGGGTATTTTTTTTTTCAAGAGAACTGACATTTATGTGCTATGGCAATTTCTCCGAAACCACAACTCTCCCCATCTGTATAAAATAATTAGTAAGTCATTATGAAAACCATCTATAGTCTATCTGTAAGGGTAAATAAAAATATTAAGGAAACCTTGGGCTATGCGGAAAAAGTGGAGAAATATATAAACAGTTGGTCAATTTACTTGAACTTTACCTTCAAATGTCCAGTAGAGTCAACCCATAGTGGTTATGCAGACATTAAATAAGCTGAGAAAACCTCCAAATATTTGAAATTCACATTTTTCCCTCAGTCCTCAGTTCCTCTGAGAATTGCGCTTAGCTCGGAAATGCTTGGGAACGCGGCTCCTAATTCCCCCGAAGAGAAGTTTCTTTCCATTTTGATTTCCTCAGCCATGAACTAATCAGTCTTAATTGCTCCCAGCTGTGATTTCTGCTCCCAGGGGTTGCTTCCTGCTGCTACCCAAGGAGTACAGAATTATGCAGTTTTTGTTAAACTCCATTAAATACATGGGCACTTGGTAGAACTTAATTTACTATTACAGGAGTTCAAACAGTATAACTAGCAAGTAAACTTTCACTCAACTTTGAAAGCTGACCACATAATGAAGATCACTTTTTTCCCAAGAGGTGATAAGATATTGGACAATTGAAAGTTATATTTTCTGCCATTACAGATTCAATAGAATAGTATTTCTGTTTGCAATGTGTATGTGTATGTTTGTATGTATGTGTTATATATGTATATATATATACACACATACATATATAAATCATGTATGTGTGTGTATATATACTTGTATATTAAATTTGTGTTATATGCAAAACATTTTTCTTATGTATTTTGAATTTTTACTGAAATTATTATTTTAGGAAAGAGAGATGAAAAATAGTTCAAAACTCTAATGCTGTCTTGAGACAAAACACGTTGTGATAACAAGAAAGTGAATTAAAATTTGCCACATTAAGGTCTTCATAAACTTAAGTAACTAATTTGAACATTTTTTTTACCATTTAATCTCAAAAACTGAAAAAAAGATTATAAAAATCTTTTTCAGTTTTTTTCATCCTCGTTATCAGATCATGTTGAAGTGATATCACCTGGAAAGAATATCAGGATTTTATGTTTTCTAGATTGCTCATTGTCCAAACGGAACCATTTAGTTATCTTTAATGAATCTATCTCTAGTAATTATTTTCACACAAAGACAGAAAAAGAAGCAACAACAACAAAAACAATTAGAGGCGATTAACTACATCTGAAAGTGATTTAAGAAGTGACTGTGGGCTTTTTTATTAAAACCAGTGAATCTGAAGTTTCAATTAATGAACCACAATTCATGGCTATTAGCTTAAATTAACTAATAAACTTTGTTACTAGGCAGAAGACTGAGGATAATGAAGACAAAGTATCAAAGCTCGAGAACAGGTTACCCTTGGCAGAAATTGTGCAAGTTCAAAGTGTCTGAATAAGAAAGTTAGCAAAACAACATTAAGAAAACTGCAAAAATAATTGTTCTTTTGCAGTTATGGTCTTAATGAACTCACTGTATTACAACAAAGTACATTTTATTTCTACTAAAAATGATAGGCACATAGCATCAGCATGCTGGAATACACACACAATGCTGTATAAGGCACTGTAAAATTTTACCATAAAAAGTGAGGAAAAACAAAAAATTTTAAATATTTCACATTTCATGGTTATATGGAGAGTTTCGTAATGTTGTTCTTATTTCTGAAAGTAATTTTATAAATATTAACTCTATGGCTAAGCATATGCCATATTTATACTAATCTCCATGCTCCGAAAATCTAGCTTAGACAGAAATCAAATCTAGAAAACCTAAACCAAGAGAAGAATTGAGGGATTCATGCTACAGTGCTCCCACAAAGGACTGATAGAGGATAGAATTAATATTTGTTTCAAATATTTATGGGCTATTCACCAAAATTGATCATAATTTGGGCCATAATGAAAGACAACAAACTTTAAAATATTGAAATAATTCAGAGTATGTTCTAACATAAGAAATAATTATCAAAGACACTTCAATGAGAAAAAGACAAAGTAATGTGGTAAAGAATCCACTTGCCAATGCAGAAGACTGGGTTCTATCCTTGGATCGGGAAGATTCCCTTAAGAAGGAAATGGCAACCCAATTCAGTATTCTTGCCTGGAGAATCCTATGGACAGAGGAGACTGGCAAGGGGGTCACAAAGAGTTGGACACAATTTAGTGACTAAACAATAACCCAAAAAAGAAAAAAAGGAAAAAGCCATCATAAAAATTAAAGACATTTAATTTTAAAATATATCAAAATTTCTAATAATGTATAAAAAAGTGCTCAACATCACTAGTCATCAGAGAAATGCAATTTGAAACCAAAATGAGAGTCTATTACAATTACACAAGAATGGCTAAAATAAAAAAATTAAAGATGATATTTTGTTAGCAATGACTTGGAACAAGTGTAACTTTTATATACTACAAATGGAAATGTAAATTGATACAACCAGTGTGGAAAACTGTTCAGTACAATAACCTACATATAACCTACATAAAACTGTTCAGTACAATAACCTACAATAACCTCATATGATCCTGTAATTTTATTTCTAGTTATACAAAGAACAGAAATGTGTACAAAAGCTCATCAAAACACTTATGCTATAATGTTCACATTAGCACTATTCCTGGTAAAGTCAAGCTGGAAAAAAAAAATCCATCATCAGTAGAATGAAGAAACACACTGCATTACATTCATGCTGTGGATTACTACAGGGAAAGAAGAAAGTAACACATTAAAATACCATGCAACAGGAATAAATCTCAGCCATAATATGTTGAGTCAAAGAAGCCAGATTCAAAAAATGTCTACTGTGTGATTCCAGGTATATAAAGTTCAGGGTCAAAAACACTAAGCTATGTCAGTCTTGAATATATATTGACTGGAAGGGTGAATGAGGAGGCTCTGTGATGCTGGTCATATTCTATTTCTTGACCTGGGTTATGGTGTTACCCATGTGTTCATGTTTGTGGAAGTTCTTTGAGTTCTACATTCACCTTTAGTCCCCTTTGTCTACATATGTATATTTCACTAAAATGTTTGCCCTGAGGTTTGAATATGGAGGTATTGATTGGGAAGGTATGTTTAAAGAAGTCTATTCAACCTTTATAATCAAGCTAATCTTGGACTGAAACTGAAGACATACACCATATAAGATTGAGATATATATTGCATATTTAAGCATCTTCCAGAGATAGTTTCAGTTATATTCTATGCACCCCAATCTTAAACAATTTTTGTTACTCCTCCTGCTGCTGCTGCTGCTGCTAAGTCTCTTCAGTTGTGTGTCCAACTCTATGCGACCACATAGACGGCAGCCCACCAGGCTCCACCGTCCCTGGGGTTCTCCAGGCAAGAACACTGGAGTGGGTTGCCATTTCCTTCTCCAATGCATGAAAGTGAAAAGTGAAAGTGAAGTCACTCAGTCGTATCTGACTCTTCGCGACCCCGTGGACTGCAGCCCACCAGGCTCCCCCATCCATGGGATTTTCCAGGCAAGAGTACTGGAGTGGGGTGGCATTGCCTTCTCTGACTAGGTACAGTCTTTTTCCTATGGGGAGTCCTGACATGAGGCATGTGTCTCACATACAATCAGAGTTTCCACCAGTGGCTCTGCACTTTGAGAGTTCTCAGTTCTTGCTGTCCACAAACTGGGATAGTTCCTTGTTCCGTATTAATGCTGCTGCTGATCGTCACATTTCTGGAAATTTTTTCTGTTTTAGGAAATAAGGAAGTAATTCCCACATCTTACCTTCAGGTCTCTGAGGGGTGCTGGTGGTGGTTAGTCACAGGAAAACATGCCTCCAGTTCCCTAGGCTTTTGTTTTTATCTCAGCCTTTTTCTTCTCAAAGCCCATAAAGTGAAAGTAAAAGTCAGCCCGTCATATCTGACTCTTTGCTACCCCATGGACCGTAGCCTGCCAGGTTCCTCTGTCCATGGTATTCTCCAAGCTAGAATACTGGAATGGGTAGCCATTTTCTTCTCCAGGGGTTCTTCACAACCCAGAGATTGAACCCAGGTCTCCTGCATTGCAGGCATATTCTTTATAGTCTGAGCCACCAGGGAAGCCCAAGAATCCTGGAGTGGGTAGCCTATCCCTTCGCCAGCAGATCTTCCTGACCCAGCAATCAAACTGGGGTCTCCTGCATTGCAGGCAGATTCTTTAGCAGCTGAGCTACCAGGGAAGCCCTTCTCAGAGCCCCTAAGCACTGATAAACTTCTGGGTTTGAGAGTATTACAGCACAGCTTCATTCTATACCTAGAACTTTCACCATCCTTAACATCCATCCATATCTGTTCATTCTGGTCTAGCCTACAAGATTCCTTTCTCATTCACCCGTGACTTTCCATTAGGAATCCTTATCCCCAGGTCTCTCAGTCTATAAATCTATTTCTATATATCTGAATCCCAATTGTATACATTTTAAATTCTTTCTCAAGGGACTGGTGAGGTCTTTATGAATCAAGCAATGTTCCTGAACATTCTTAAGTAAGAATGTTTTAATATTTTGAATGAATTAGGACACTTCTCTGTGGGCTTCCCGGGTGGCACCAGTGGTAAAGAACTCACCTGCCAATGCAGGAGACAAAAGAGACACGGGTTCAATCCCTAAATCAGGAAGATTCCTGGAGAAGGAAATGGCAACCCACTCCAGTATTCTTGCCTGGAGAATCCCATGGATAGAGGAGCCTGGCAGGCTATAGTCTATAGGGTTGCAAAGAGTCAGACACGACTGAAGGACACTTCTCTGCCAGATGCTCCCCCTCACCAAAATTACTCTCTGTCTCTGCCCACAAGTATTAGTATATTGAAGTCTCAAGTTTGTACTTTCCAATATGCCAAAATAAGTGTCAATTTTGTGGGCAGCCAAGAGATAAATCAATTTTGTAGGCAGGCAAGAGATAAATCGATGCAGAGTTGTAAGAGTCGCATCTTAAATTTCAGTCCAAGATTTGCCTGGTGTAAAACAAAGACTGAACAGACTTCTTCAAAGATACCATCCCAATCAATGCCACCACATTCGAATGTCAGTTCAGCCAGGTGTGCGTGACAGCTGAAAAGGAAAATCTGCTAAGGATGCCCACTTTGCTTGGTGTTTTTAAGTCTCTCTTTTTCTTAGTCCATTTTTTCTGCTATTTGGCTAGAGGTAGTGATCAGCATGAGAAATCTTCCAAAGCCCATCAGTTTGAATTGTGACCAGTGATAAGAAAAAGAACTAAGAAATAGTGAAAATCACTCACATTTGTCTGCTGAGCGCTTCCTTTCCTAGACATCTATGATTATACTTGTTCGTTTAAAACTGTGAACTGACTACAGTGAGTACATATATCTTTACCTTCAGCTTCAGTGTTAGGAAAACACAGTTTATCCATAGTAGGTTAAGTTTTGGGATAACATAAAGTCCTACAATCTCAGTGGCTTAAAAAAAGTTTTATTCCTCATTTAATCAAATTGGTTGGAGAAGGCAATGGCACCCCACTCCAGTCCTCTTGCCTGGAAAATCCCATGGATGGAGGAGCCTGGTAGGCTGTAGTCCATAGAGTCACTAAGTCGTACATGACTGAGCGACTTCCCTTTCACTTTTCACTTTCATGCATTGGAGAAGGAAATGGCAACCCACTCCAGTGTTCTTGCTGGAGAATCCCAGGGATGGGGGAACCTGGTGGGCTTCCGTCTATGGGGTCACACAGAGTCGGACACGAGTGAAACGACTTAGCAGCAGCAGCAGCAAGCAAATTGGTGATGAGTCTGGCTGATGCTTCAGGGGATCTGTTTTCTACATAATGGCCCAGGGTCACACCTCCAGTTCAATGTTTGCTTCCACGACTATATGGCAAGGGTAAAAGCACTGAAAATTCTCAAAATTAAAGGATTTATTCTGGAAGAAACAAGGATCGCTTCTGCTCACACTCCATTGGGAACAAAAGTCAATGGCGACGCATCATCTTAAGAGAAGCGTCATTTTCTCTTAAGCATTATCTTCTCATCGCCCTGTGGTCTTGTCCTAATAGAGGCAAAAATTAACCATTGGTTAAATAAAAATATATTGAGTAACTAATGTTTTATAATAGTCACTCAATCTAGACCAAATTTTAATGTTCTAATAATATAAAGGAGAAAGAAATAATCAACATGAAGAAAGTAAACACTAGATAGGGAAGAGAAAATGGTCCCTACTCTAATAGGGAATCAATTTTGGATCATTTCATAGAACACTGACTTGAAAACAATTCTGAGACCAACCTTAGTTCTGTAGGAAAGAGAGATTTAACAGGTAAATGACATCACCCAAGAGCACAAGAATGAAGAGCATTACCATGTCATAGATTGACTTATTGACCCAAATCCAACCCTCTTTCTGTATCCATACTTTTGCATGACCTGAGGAAGGACAGAGTAGACTTCTGAGTCAAGCCCATCATGTCCTCATGTGTCCACTTGCTCTGTATCATTTTCATGCAAACATACCTCAAGTGGTGCTGTGGTCACATCAGAAGGATGAGAGATACATGATAGGAAACCATCCTTGTTCTCACAGTCTGAACAGAGCTCCCCAGGCATCCCATAAAACTGCACAGAGAACCAAAGTCACAAAGCTGAGCCCAACCTACATCAGCTGGACTTCTGCCAAACTTCCCAGAGACAAGAACAGTTACAAACGATTGTTGTTCTAAGCCATAGAATTTCTGGGTAATTTTGTCCTGTAGCAAGAACTAATCAATATATGGTACATGTGCCAACCACTCAGTTCAGTTCAGTAGCTCAGTCATGTCCGATTCTTTGCGACCCCATGAATCAAAGCATGCCAGGCCTCCCTGTCCATCACCAACTCCCGGAGTACACTCAGACTCATGTCCATCGAGTCCGTGATGCCATCCAGCCATCTCATCCTCTGTCATCCCTTCTCCTCCGGCACCCAATCCCTCCCAGCATCAGAGTCTTTTCCAATGAGTCAACTCTTCCCATGAAGTGGCCAAAGTACTGGAGTTTCAGCTTTAGCATCATTCCTCCCAAAGAAATCCCAGGGCTGATCTCCTTCAGAATGGACTGGTTGGATCTCCTTGCAGTCCAAGGGACTCTCAAGAGTCTTCTCCAACACCACAGTTCAAAAGCATCAATTCTTCAGCACTCAGCTTTCTTCACAGTCCAGCTCTCACATCCATAC
>NW_011494919.1:2204635-2205287 GCF_000754665.1 Bison bison bison | reverse complement strand
TGTTGGCAAAGTAATGTCTCTGCTTTTCAATACGCTGTCTAGGTTGGTCATAACTTTTCTTCCAAGGAGTAAGCATCTTTTAATTTCATGGCTGCAGTTACCATCTGCAGTGATTTGAGAGCCCCAAAAAATAAAGTCTGACACTGTTTCCACTGTTTCCCCATCTATTTCCCATGAAGTGATGGGACCAGATGCCATGACCTTAGTTTTCTGAATGTTGAGTTTTAAGCCAACTTTTTCACTCTCCTATTTCACCTTCATCAATAGTCTTTTTAGTTCCTCTTCACTTTCTGCCATAAGGGTGGTGTCATCTGCGTATCTGAGGTGACTGATATTTCTCCCGGCAATCTCGATTCCAGTTTGTGCTTCCTGCAGACCAGCATTTCTCATGATGTACTCTGCATATAAGTTCAATAAGCAGGGTGACAATATACAGCCTTGATGAACTCCTTTTGCTATTTGGAACCAGTCTGTTCCATGTCCAGTTCTAACTGTTGCTTCCTGACCTGCATACAGATTTCTCAAGAGGCAGATCAGGTGGTCTGGTATTCCCATCTCTTTCAGAATTTTCCACAGTTTATTGTGATCCACACAGTCAAAGGCTTTGGCATAGTCAATAAAGCAGAAATAGATGTTTTTCTGGAACTCTCTT
>NW_011494919.1:2201917-2204535 GCF_000754665.1 Bison bison bison | reverse complement strand
TGGAACTCTCTTGCTTTTCCCATGATCCAGCGGATGTTGGCAATTTGGTCTCTGGTTCCTCTGCCTTTTCTAAAACCAGCTTGAACAACTGGAAGTTCACGGTTCATGTATTGCTGAAGCCTGGCTTGGAGAATTTTGAGCATTACTTTACTAGCGTGTGAGATGAGTGCAATTGTGCGGTAGTTTGAGCATTCTTTGGCATTGCCCTTCTTTGGGATTGGAATGAAAACTGACCTTTTCCAGCCCTGTGGCCACTGCTGTGTTTTCCAAATTTGCTGGCATATTGAGTGTAGCACTTTCATAGCATTGTCTTTCAGGATTTGAAGTAGCTCAACTGCAATTCCATCACCTCCACTAGCGTTGTTTGTGTGATGCTTTCTAAGGCCCACTTGACTTCACATTCCAGGATGTCTGGCTCTAGGTCAGTGATCACACCATCGTGATTATTTGGGTCGTGAAGATCTTTTTTGTACAGTTCTTCTGTGTATTCTTGCCACGTCTTCTTAATATTTTCTGCTTCTGTTAGGTCCATACCATTTCTGTCCTTTATCGAGCCCATCTTTGCATGAAATGTTCCCTTGGTATCTCTAATTTTCTTGAAGAGATCTCTAGTCTTTCCCATTCTGGTGTTTTCCTCTATTTCATTGCATTGATCACTGCAGAAGGTTTTCTTATCTCTTCTTGCTAATCTTTGGAACTCTGCATTCAGATGCTTATATCTTTCCTTTTCTCCTTTGCTTTTCGCTTCTTTTCCTTTCACAGCTGTTTGTAAGGCCTCCCCAGACAGCCATTTTGCTTTTTTGCATTTCTTTTCCATGGGGATGGTCTTGATCCCTGTCTCCTGTACAATGTCACGAACCTCATTCCATAGCTCATCAGGCATTCTATCTATCAGATCTAGTCCCTTAAATCTATTTCTCACTTCCATTGTATAATCATAAGGGATTTGATTTAGGTCATACCTGAATGGTCTAGTGGTTTTCCCTACTTTCTTCAATTCAAATCTGAATCTGGCAATAAAGAGTTCATGATCTGAGCCACAGTCAGCTCCTGGTCTTGTTTTTGTTGAATGTATAGAGCTTCTCCATCTTTGGCTGCAAAGAATATAATCAATCTGATTTTGGTGCTGACTATCTGGTGATGTCCATGTGTAGAGTCTTCTCTTGTGTTGTTGGAAGAGGGTGTTT
This sequence comes from Bison bison bison, assembly GCF_000754665.1. Classification (NCBI taxonomy): domain Eukaryota; kingdom Metazoa; phylum Chordata; class Mammalia; order Artiodactyla; family Bovidae; genus Bison; species Bison bison. The sequence goes on along the minus strand of NW_011494919.1, from coordinate 2,203,348 downwards.
GCTATGACCAGTGCATTTTCTTGGCAAAACTCTATTAGTCTTTGCCCTGCTTCATTCCGTATTCCAAGGCCAAATTTGCCTGTTACTCCAGGTGTTTCTTGACTTCCTACTTTTGCTTTCCAGTCGCCTATAATGAAAAGGACATCTTTTTTGGGTGTTAGTTCTAAAAGGTCTTGTAGGTCTTCATAGAACCGTTCAACTTCAGCTTCTTCAGCATTACTGTTTGGGGCACAGACGTGGATTACTGTGATATTGAATGGTTTGCCTTGGAAACAAACAGAGATCATTCTGTCGTTTTTGAGATTGCATCCAAGTACTGCATTTCAAACTCTTTTGTTGACCATAATGGCCACTCCATTTCTTCTGAGGGATTCCTTAGTAGATACAATGGCCATTCACAAATTACAATGGATAAAAAAAAAAAAAAAAACCCAGAATCTAGAAATCAAAAAGGATGGGAGATTGCCCCACAAAGAAAAAGAAAAGCATTTCTGAGGATTAGGAAAGAAAAATAAAAATGATTACATATAATGTGACTATTTTCTTAATAAGGAAGATACATGAATTAAGAGTATATGTTCTCATTTGTGACTGTATTTACACAAAAAATTACAAGGTTAACAAAATATGACATTTTTATATATGACATGATTTTATTTGTAACTCAGGAAGAAATGAAATTGCAACAGACCCAATAATATACATGAATGCCATTAATAATCAGTCCATAAAATTATAAACTTGAATATAATGTTTATTTTAAAAGTCTATTGTATTAGCATTAAACAGATATCTGAGTCTTTAAGGCATTGATTTTTGGAAAAATGAGAAAGCATTAGTTCAAAGAGTAAAAATCGTGGAATTCAGTGACTTAAAAAATACATTAAAAAGCAGATAAATTTTTCAAAGTAAACTTCAGAATGACAATTTTTCAAATGAGATCATGAAATACTTAAGAAAGCTAACTTGAAATATGTTCTGAGATGGAGACTGATGTCAAGAGGTTAGCCAGACCTTAGCTAATATACACAAAGCAAATATTGATTTGGTGGGATTATAAATCGAACCAAACTTTTATATGTCCATAAATAGGAAAGGGTGAAAGCAAATAAACAGTAATAAGAGGATTAGATGCATGTAAGATCAATAGTTGTTGGCCTGGTCAAAGTGATCCCAAGCAGGTTTGCATTTTCTTTGTTATTAAATGATTCAGACACAAGGATTCTCAGCTTCACTTGCAACAGAATCACTTAGGATGCTTTTTAAAATACAGGTACCCAGGTCCCACCTCAGATTTCGTTAGTCTAACATTGGTATTTGTTATTTAAAAGATCTCTGCTAAGTCACTTCAGTCGTGTCCGACTCTGTGCGACCCCATAGACAGCAGCCCACCAGGCTTCCCCGTCCCTGGGATTCTCCAGGCAAGAACAC
>NW_011494919.1:2201121-2201817 GCF_000754665.1 Bison bison bison | reverse complement strand
ACCCATCCCCAGAATACATAAGTCAATTAATGATTAATTACAGTTGCCAACTAGCCGGTCGCAGGCTGGTCCCCATTTCACTGCATTCAGCCTGATTGGGTCATGTACTCTGATTATCATAACCTGGAGGAACTGTCAGGTTATTAAATATTTACAAAGTAACACAGTGATACTGTGGTAAGCTGTGTCTCTCAGTCACCAAAGTAGATTATATAACAGATAAAGGCAACAGATTACCAATTAACCCCACAAAGAATCTGCTATACCTGTAGAAAAGCTTGTGTATGCAAAAAATACTAGTTCCCAGTTATACGAAGCAGTGTGTGTGTGTTAGTCATTCAGTCTTGTCCAACTCTGTGACCCCACGGACTGTAGCCTGTCGGGCTCCTCTGTCCATGGAATTCTCCAGACAAGAATACTGGAGTGGGTTGCCATTTCCTTCTCCAATATGAAGCAGAGTACGTGTTTAGTTTCAACATTATGCGATGGAAAAGACTGGACAACAGAAAAGCACTCTGACATCTTAGGTTCAACTTATGAAAAATCGAATACATTTTAAATATAGGTAACATAATATTGAGCTATATTTACAGGTGATTTATAAAAGAGACACAGAAGAAATATTAGCTGAATATTGACCAAAGTCCAGGTGTAGGAGCTAGATACATGAAATACAATAGAGCACAAGAGTGGCTG
>NW_011494919.1:2200365-2201021 GCF_000754665.1 Bison bison bison | reverse complement strand
CATCTGCAGTGATTTTAGAGCCCAAGAAGAGGAAATCTGTCACCACTTCCACCTTTCCCCCTTCTATGTCCCATGAAGTAATGGGGCCAGATGCCATGATATTAGCTTTTTTAATATTTAGTTTTATATTTGATAGAAGTTTTATATTTGATAGAATATTTGATAGAAGCTTTATCAAATAAACTATAGAGTATGCAATGGAATATTATGAAACTGTAAAAGTGGTAATTGATGTTTACTGAACACTTGTTGTTGCCAGGCATTCTTGAAAATTTTTAATGTATGTCGACTCATTTAAAAAAAAAAAAAAAGTAGAAACACATACATATACATAGCTTCTTAGCCTCTGCAGTCTACCATTTGTTACCTGGTTGAGTGAAACATGTTCAGGAAGAGTTAACATCAGTTACTAAAATTTCCCAAAGCATCATGGCCTGCACAAAAGATTGAAGAGTAAGAATTTTAATCAAAACTTCTAAGCTTGTAAATCAACTATACTTCAATAAAAATAAATTTAAAAGTTCATATAATATAAAAAAGTTATTGCAATTAAGTTTTTATAAAATTCCATTTTGTAAGCTGAATATGGCTTACTCTGGCTGCTAGGAATTTCAAGTCCAAGTCTATATCCTTACATAAATAGTTGTGTAAGACTT
>NW_011494919.1:2186188-2200265 GCF_000754665.1 Bison bison bison | reverse complement strand
ACCCCATGGACTGCAGCCTGCCAGGCTCCTCCATCCATGGGATTTTCCAGGCAAGAGTACTGGAGTGGGGTGCCATTGCCTTAGGCCATTTAAATTGTAACCAAGGTTAAGAAGTATCACAACTTTCACCCATCCCCAGAATACATAAGTCAATTAATGATTAATTACAGTTGCCAACTAGCCGGTCGCAGGCTGGTCCCCATTTCACTGCATTCAGCCTGATTGGGTCATGTACTCTGATTATCATAACCTGGAGGAACTGTCAGGTTATTAAATATTTACAAAGTAACACAGTGATACTTTGGTAAGCTGTGTCTCTCAGTCACCAAAGTAGATTATATAACAGATAAAGGCAACAGATTACCAATTAACCCCACAAAGAATCTGCTATACCTATAGAAAAGCTTGTGTATGCAAAAAATACTAGTTCCCAGTTATACGAAGCAGTGTGTGTGTGTTAGTCACTCAGTCTTATCCAACTCTGTGACCCCATGGACTGTAGCCTGTCGGGCTCCTCTGTCCATGGAATTCTCCAGACAAGAATACTGGAGTGGGTTGCCATTTCCTTCTCCAATATGAAGCAGAGTACGTGTTTAGTTTCAACATTATGCGATGGAAAAGACTGGACAACAGAAAAGCACTCTGACATCTTAGGTTCAACTTATGAAAAATCGAATACATTTTAAATATAGGTAACATAATATTGAGCTATATTTACAGGTGATTTATAAAAGAGACACAGAAGAAATATTAGCTGAATATTGACCAAAGTCCAGGTGTAGGAGCTAGATACATGAAATACAATAGAGCACAAGAGTGGCTGTTTTACCAAAAGGGAAGAAAGAATGAAAGAAGAAGAGAAAGAAAGGGGAAAATCAATTTGGGGGAAAATCAAGCAAATAAAAACAATGGAACAATTTCAAACTTACAACTTGCCAACCTTGCTACTTGATTGAAGTGATTACAATAGAAAACTCCTTTTGGAGTTATTTTCTGTAAATAAAATGATGTGCTTGCAATCAGAACATCTCAAAAGCTCTTACAGTTATGTATAGTCTACAAAACATCGGGTAAAAAAATAGATAGTAAGATCCTGAGCAGCCTAGCAAGAAAAAAATGTTTAACAGCATGGACTGCGCTCACTGTCCGTGTTTCTCTTCCAAAAGGCAATCTGATTATAATTCTCCCAGATATGGAAGTTTCTCATCCAACTAACAGGGGAAATTTATCAGCCTCCTCCCACCACTGGCTGGGCAGATGATAGAACAAAAGGGCAGCAGACAACGTGAGCAGAGGCAGCCAAGTTTCCTGCCCAGGCAAACAGAGAGGATAACAGGAGAGGGGGAAGGAGAGAAAAGAAAATGGTAACATAAGCTTTTTTTCTTTTTAATGTCAAAAATGTAAGAGTGCCTTTGTTATACAACATGGGCGTTGATTTCCTGTTTCATAACTTGTGATTGGTGAGTTATTTTTACATTTAACTTAATGAGGTTACACCCTGCTCTGAGATTTCATAAGCCATTTTCCTGCCTCTGAAACAAACAAAATATTCTCTCGGAATCCGTTTTTTCATTGACCTTGGGATAGCTGAACAAGGGAATGGTCCGGGTTACACATTAACCTCTGGGTCTAAGATGTGTGGCAAGAAGGAACAATCAGGCTTTATTTGGAATTCTTTACCTGTGAGACTCCAAAGTCAGTTATTTCCTGCCTTTTTATTTGTATCTTGAAAAAGTTACAAAGGACCAGAAAGCAAGCGTTTCCTGAATTGTGCAGTAAAAAGTTCTCCAAAAAAAGTGTAAATATATCTTTGGCCTTGAATGATGCATCTTAAATCAATTCTGACAAAAATCTTGTGTGGATGAATAAAAATTAATGGAACATGATTCACTGTGGGCATCAAATATTCAAATGAATAAAGAGCATAGCCAAGGAGACACAATTATTTTATTCTTCAGTTATGCCCTGCTTGCTTCGGTGGACAGACGAATTTGGGCTGTGTCCTTTATCGCCGCCACACTGCTCTGGGCGCTGGCTTGGGAATTAAGGATTCATGCCTGTACATAATGATATATGATTAGCACTGTGAAAGTAATTGAACTCTTCGTTCTAGACAATCCCTTGCAGTGTCAGCAAGAAGCTGGAACAAACTGTGTCATTTAACAGAGTTATGCTGTAAGTGAAAAAAACCTCTGATCCCTGCACAATTAACTTCCTAATAATTTTTAAGTTCTCAAGATTAAATGAGAGAATTAATATAATAGACCATGTAAATGTGCATCAGAGAAATAAAGCGACACAAGGGCACTAAGAGGGATGGGAAATTTAAGGAAATTAACAATTGTTCTCAAATATAATAAGAGACAGGTGTCAGGCTGTGAAAAGGCTGATTGTTGTAACTGGAGCAGCTGAGGATGGTAAATGCACAGCTGTTGCAAAGATTAGTTGTATTGTAACAAAGAATACTACTTGTTTTGCTGTGCCCTCCACAAACTAAACTCTATTAGGACAAGCTTATAAAGTATCCAGAAAGTGAAGCAATAATGATATTAACACCTGTTTTACATAAAACACTATAACTCAAATCAATGATATTGACACCTATTCTACATAATAAAATGTTGTAACTCAAATCGATGATATTGAAACCTATTTTATAAAACACTATTACTCAAATCATTTACTATAACTTTGTGGCTTCAAGTCTTAGCACACTAGCTGATTATTTGTGAAATTTCTCAATTTTCTTCATTAAATTGATCAATTAGCTCAATAATCATTTTAAGATAATAATCTAATTGCATTAGGCTGCATTAATTTCCCGAGAAGGCAATGGCATCCCCATTCCAATACTCTTGCCTGGAGAATCCCAGGGACGGGGGAGCCTGGTGGGCTGCCGTCTATGGGGTCGCACAGAGTCGGACACGACTGAAGCGACTTAGTAGCAGCAGCAGCATTAATTTCAAAATGATGACATTTTGAAAGAAATAAGTTCTCTTTCAAGTTCCCTTGTTCCAAACACCTTTTTATACTGATAGTGTAGTTTTGTCAAAATGTTACTGTATTCTACACAGAGCAATGAATTGTATTTCAAGTAATTCTATAAAGAGGATGGGCGTACTCTTGGATAAGGTCTGGACTTGGATAAGGACTTGGATAAGGACTGTTATATTTGGTTAGAATCACACTGACCTTTAGGAAACAAAGGAAAGGAGAGATTGCTTTGTTGTTCAGTTGCTAAGTCATGTCTGACTCCTTACGACCCCTTGGACCGCGGCACGCAGACTTCCCTGTTCTTCACCATCTCCCAGAGTTTGCTCAAACTCGTGTCTATTGAGTCAGTAATGCCATTCAACCATCACATCCTCTATTGTCCCCTTCTCCTGCCTTCAATCTTTCCCAGCATCAGGGTCTTTTCCAATGAGTTGGCTCTTCGCCATCAGGTAGCCAAAGTATTAGAGCTTCAGCTTTGGCATCTTTATAGTTATTCTCAAATGAAATTTTTGTTTCTTTCAGTACCATCTAATTAATTAACACCCTCTTGTACAACAAAAAAAAAACATAAAGCTGAAAGGAAAAAATGTCAAAACAGAGATGTGATCATATTTATGGCTGCCTCTGCTATTTCTTTTTTTTAAAGAGTCTATGACTGAAAAAGGTCTTCCCTGGTGGTTCAGTGGTAAAGAATCTGCCTGCCAAGGCAGAAGACTCACGTTCAATCCCTGGGTCAGGAAGATCCCCTGGATAAGAAAATGGCAGCCCACTCCAGTAGTCTTGCCTGGGAAATCCCATGGACAGAGGAGCCTGGCAGGCTACAGTCCATCTGGTTCAAGAATCTGGCACAACTTAGCAACTAAACAACAACAATGAAAGAAAACGATTCCAGTCACTCATTTACAAGAATATACATTCTTTGGTGGCAGGGACCTGGGTTTATTCAGTGAGGTTTTTGTTGATAATGTTTTGTTTTTATAAATTATAAAATTTCTTTTTCATACCTCTCTAAGTCATTACCCTCTCCTGTGAGTTCCAGTCATGTTGGCCAGTGGTTGCTAGTTCTGGCAAACATGTGAATTGAAAACTGAAATAGCAGTATATTTGAGCCAATAAACTACTATGAGAATTGATGTCACCATTTTTATGCAACTTTGGAAACTCTTCTATGTTTTTATATATGTTTGATGGCTGACTAAATAAACAACAATGTTAAACTGATTAGATCCAAGATACTAGACATTAATTTCTTATTAGTGATCAGAAAAGTTTTGTTTCTCCCTGGATAGATTTAAAGAAAGCAGTCATCTTTTCTTATTATTTTGTTACTGCAGGATTCAACTGCTTATAATTTAATTCTGTGGGTTTTTTCTGTCTTGTTTTGTTTGTGTGTTTGGTTTTCGCTGGAGTAAGGTTGCTATGCAATTAAGCTTCCACTAGTTTTTAATAACCACTGGCCTGTTGAATTTGGATGCAAGGTTTGATCAACATGAACACTTTCTGGCTGGTTCCCTTGCAGATTAATATCAGAATAATCAAAGAGACAATGTGAAGTAAGGATGAATTTTTATATTACTGAATGTTCTCCTTATGAAGAAGGAAAAATAAAAAGAATTATATTAACTGTTAAAGGAAATAGTTTTGGTTTAACTGTTTCTAAACATTTCTTAAAGTTTGGTTGAACTTTTTCTATACTTTAAGCAGCTACTTCACTTGCAGATTCTAAAACCTTAGTAAAATTTTGTTTATAAGAGAGTGGGTTATAATAATGTAATGGAAAATTCTACTGTTGCTGCTGATATGGAGAACTGTCAAGGATATGTCTTCAGGGTAACATCAGCATTCTGAAGTGGTGAATCTGGTTACAGCATATTTAATAATATATTGTAATCAGTTGATTTTTCCACTATCTGTGCCATTGAAATTATAAAACAAGCTCCTCTAAATCTTTTGTTCGTCGTTAAAGTAACAATCCATTGGCCCAAGAGCTGAAATGCTTAAGTGAAGTTTATAGAAATATAAAGATGCATGTGAGTAACAAAAAATAAGCCTATTATGTTCAGTTCTAGAATTGTGACAATTTCCAGAGCATTAAAAAAAAAGAAAGCATGATTATTCTAGAAGCCAGAAAATTTAGGATTTAGATTATGTAGTATGTCAGCAACAAAGAGCATGGCGAGGCATTTAGAAGTGCCTGTGGTTCTTACCTTACTCTAATGTAGTAGTTGTTTACACACTTTTCCTTTCTTGATCTCTGCCTTATGTCTTTATCTAAAAATGTGCCAATAAGAGTAAGCTTTTGTTTTTTTCATAGTTACATCCTCCCATGTACAACAGATCATCTTTCGTTTAAAGGGTTCACAAATACATTTAAATGAATTGATCAGATGAACACACATGGATTCAGTTCAAAATAATGCACAGAAACCAACAAGAAAGAAGGTATATCGAAAGAAATGGGGAAAACAAATGAGAAGCAGCAGAGGTACCAACAAACGAAAAAGAAGCAAGCAGACAGACTTCAGGATGGTTATAGCAACTGGAGAATCAAGACGAAGTGAGAACTCATTTCATTCAATACGCAAATATTAGCCAAGTGCCAGGCTGAATGGCAAGCACTGGGTGACAGCAACGAATAAGACAAGCATCTTCTCCGACCTCCTGTAGTTGTTGTCTAGTGGAAAGCATAATGAAGGAAATAAACAACGTTCTTGGGTAAACAGTAACGTATGGACAAAGGGTGGAGTCAGCCAGGACTTCTGAAAATAAATGACTTCTATTCTGAGACCTAAAATGTGTAGGAAAAAAAAAAGAACAACCATCCAAAAAGTGGGAAGAAATGTTGTCCCAACAGCATGAACATGTACCAGTTTCCTGAGAAAGGGAAAACAGAATGTCTAAGAAAGTGGAAATAAAACCTAGTGATGCCAGTGGAGTTAGCAAGAGGGGGATTGGCAAAAGATGAAGTTAGAGAAAAAGGCAGTGGCCAGATAATGCAGAGCCTTGAAAACTAAGATAAAAATCTTATTCCAAGTGCAATGAGAGAGTTTCACACCTATTCCAAGTACAGCCAAGGTCATGATCTCATTTAACTTAAAAAAAAAAAAAAAAAGAACACTTTTCTGGTTGCCAGGTGAAGATTAGATTTTAAGGGAAACCAGAGTGGAAGTGGGAAGGCTAGTTAAAGGCAATAGAAGCATCTCTGATGCGAGGTGACGGCAGCCTCATTTGGGGCAATTATGGTAATGACGGAGAAGAGTTGGGCTCTGATTGAAGAGCATTTGCTGAAGGATTAGATGGTGGAGATGGGAGTGAGGAAAGTGAGGAACCAGGACTGACCCTTAGAAGAAATGAGCGAACTTAGGGTAAACTGATTTGGTCTTCCCTTCACCACAAAAACGAGAGATGGCCACGGTTGTGTAGAAGTAGGAATCAGGAGTCCATGCTTAGTTATGTTCATGTGGAAATGCTTATTAGCAGACATGTCTGTATATGTGAGTTTGAAGATCAAAGGACACATCTTGGCTGAGATATTAATTTGGAAATTATCAGCACAACATAGTATTTAAAGGAATGAAAATGTATGAGATCATCTGGAGAGGAGAAGAGACAAAGATAGAGAAGATACACAAGTACCACCGACAATCAGAAATGCCGTAAGATTTCCTTCAACGTATTCTGTTTCTGAACTTGGCACATCCCCAAGACCTTTCCAACTAAGGTCAGCTACAAGAAGCAAGACATAATCTTCATAGGGTCTTCCAGTATTTAACAACTGGGGGAAATAATATAAGGGATTAATAATTCCAAGTTTATGTTTTAATGTCAGCAACACAACTTTTAAGAAACACCATGTGATCTAACTCTAAATCCAAAACCTAGTCTGCAACCTGGGCGCAAGGAAAGTTTTCTTCCAAATAAACGTTCAAGTTATATGCCAATCCTGCAAAAAGCCTTAAGATTCCTGGCTGCAGTCAATTAAAATTATTCATGAAATGTTAATCTTCTGTGCCCTAAGTCACAACTTCTGTCTTTTCCACTCCCTACTATACATGGTTTTCCTTCCTCGATAAGACATCAAACCTTAGGAATGGAACCAACGTTAATTCTGACACAGGGAAGAATGACTGATGACTTTAAAAATATTACCTTTCCCTGAGAAATTGTCTTTTCAACAAAGATTTGGAAAATTATGGTGGCATTGAAAACATCAAAGGCAGAAATAAAGCCTTCAGTGGTGGAATTTCAGGGGACTGCATTCCGAGAGATTTGGGAAGGTGAAGGAGGGAGGGTGGGAGTTTGTGCTACTATTGGAAGTATTAGCATATGCAATGAAACGCCCATTTACAAAGAAAAGAGTATATTAATAGATTTAGTTTAAAATGCATATCTTAGATAAAATATCCCCTTTATTGATTACAAAGCATTGGTACCCTGAGACAACTGAACTCTGTACAGACATTAAAATGAAGGGACTTCCTTGCAGTTCAGTAGTTAAGACTTTGCCTTCCAAGGCAGGGGGTATGGGTTTGATCCCTGGTCAGGGAACTAAGATCCCACATGCCTCTAGGGCAAAAAACCAAAAACATAATACAGAAACAGCACTGTAATAAAATCAATAAAGACTTAAAATTTTTAAAAATGTTCACATCAAAAAAATTCTTTAAAAATTGAAGCAAGTTTTTTCCCAACAAAACTTTTGTCATAAAGAACTGAAAAGTCTTCTCTTATAGGGTAAAAATAATACTAACCGTGTTTAAAGTTTGTTTTGTATTTATGTATTTATATTTCTCATGCCAAAAGAGAATACGATTACTCCTTTAAAAAATGCCTCCAGCACCCTTCCTCTTAGGAGAAGCAAAAGCTACACACACTAAAAAGTACTAGATTTAAAAGTAGAGCAGAGGCCCTATTATTTGAAACACAGTTCAAGGCAACACTGACAATAAAGCCATTGGCTGGGGTAAAATTTAACTGACCCTTTCAAGGTTGAAAGAGATCTTCAATCAAAACGCTTCCCTGGCACAGGAGGAAGAGCTCTGCATTGAACTGATTTAAGCGTAAAACCTACTGAAATCGCTCTCGCTGGGGAAGCATAAGCTAAAACAAAAGCAACAACAATATAAACCTGCTACAGTTGTGGTAAGTAGATTGTGGAGCTGTATTTTTGCTACTTCAAAGGATACCATAGATGAGAGGATTTCTGTTAAAGTAAAACAAGTCCTATGGACAAAAATTGTGTTATTCCTCACTCTTGTTATCAGTTGACTCACTCACTGTAAACTCTTCACCAGACTTTAGATATCTCTCATATTAAAATCTCTGATACTTAAATAAAAGGCTATATTTTTGAGGCACAAAGGGATATTTATGATTTGCTCTAATGCATTTACTGTCGATGTCACAGGCCTACCTTCAGGGTTGAATCCACGAGGGAACGTTCCCCATGAAGTAAATGAGTCACAGTAAGCACAACGGTAGCTGGTGCTTCTTGGGAAATGGAAAACATTTTCTCTGGAAGTTGAGGCTGTGATTTTCATCCTAGTGAGGTATCTTTCAAGGACTCTATTTTGTTTTTCAAGCTCTTGACCACTTTAGCCACAATCACAACAGATGTGCAGGGCTATCAAGCTGGACACGTTCCGATCAGTGGGTGGTTTGAAAGCATTTGACAAGGTGAGACCGATGTGTCATCCCAGTTTTGAAATGAAGGACCACAAATACTATTGCTGTATTTCTGCTGATTCTCTCTGGGAACAAAGCTGATTGGTGCACAAATCCCTCACCAAGAAATGTTAATAGAAGCCGTAATTCTGACACCTCCTCAAATTGGGGGAAGTGAGTCAGAGGCCACACAAGAAACCCAGCAGCGTTATTAATTTCACACTTGAGCAGAACCACACAGTTTAGCATGCACTGCCTGAATTCAAGCCACAGCAGACAACTGGATTCAGTGATAATCAAAAAGCAAAGCTGATTTAAAAAAAGAAAAATAAGATGAAAACCACAGTATACAAGGCTTTTTAGCACAAAGAGTCACTTTTACTGAAATATGTACTTACTGAATTTGATCATAATTGATAGGTATGTAGTATGAACTATCAATTAGGTCAAAGCTTATACTATATGAATGAATTAAAGTACAACAGTAATTTTCCAGAGAGTTCTATAAATGACCATTCTTCTTGCCTGGAATCTGAATTACATGGAAATATACTCCTCCCTTTCTTTTTCTACCTGTAATTGTCAGTTATTTTTACCATTTGCTCAGTTCTTCACTTTGATAATGCACATCTCTTACCATTACCAAATTTCTCAAATAATTTTGTGATCCTTAGAAAGGCTATATAAAACATTGAACACAGCTCAGGAGATCACCAGGGAAACAGTGATCTGCATTATAAATCAGTATCAATATAAATTTTGTGGTTGCTTGCTTTCTCTTTTCCCTACAAGAAATGTGTCGTTGTTGTTTTAGTCGCTAAGCCCTGTCCGACTCATCTGTGACCCCATAGACTGTAGCCCGCCAGGCTCCTCTGTCCATGGGATTTCCCAGGCAAGAATACTCGAGTGGGTTGCCAGCTCCTTCTCCAGGGGATTTTCCTGACTCAGGGATCGAATCCACTTCTCTTGCATTGCAGGCAGATTTTTAACCACTGAAGCCCATCAATATAAATCAGTATAAATACCTTCATTGATTGAACTGTTAAATAAATGGACAATACGAGTTTGGAGTGGTACTGGCTTAGAAAAATGTATAGTGAAAAAAAGAAAAGGAGAGATTACCCAGAAAAAAATATTTGCTTGCTAAATGAAAGAGAATTAATATGTTTTTCAAAGTAACATCAAAGTAGTTTTTATGTTAAGAATTACACCTGACTTTTATCAATGTAAAACCTAACAATTTACACACACACACACGTACACACACACACACACACACACATTCCTGCATTTATTTTTTGTTCCTGCTTTTGTCTTAAGCCCTGCATCTGAGATCTCTTGGTGGCTTGAATTAGACATGAGTAATGGACTCATGCTCACTTAGCATTTCACTTTCTTTGTACAAGGAAACATATTCTAGTCTAGATCCACAACTTCTTTCCTGAGCTAATACCTACAGCTGTGCTCCATCTATCAGATGAGTAGATGTTAACACAGATATTAACAACCAAAAAAAACAAAAAACAAAAAGTGAAAAGACTGGTTTAAAAAATGTTACATGTCCTTCAAAGCTCATTGTTACTGAGGAGTATTTTTAAAGCTTATTCCAAGGGAAACCATTTCCCAGGCTCCTCTCTCCATGGGGATTCTCCAGGCAAGAATACTGGAGTGGGTTGCCGTGCCCTCCTCCAGGGGATCTTCTCAACCCATGGACTGAACCCAGGTTTCCCACATTGCAGGCAGATTATTTACCATCTGAGCCACCAGGGAAGCCCAAGAATACTGGAGTGGGTAGCCTATCCCTTCTCCAGCGGATCTTCCCAATGCGGGAATCGAACCAGCATCTCCTGCATTGCAGGCAAATTCTTTACCAGCTGAGCTACAAGGAAGACCCATAATTGGAACCATGATCATTCAAATCCAAAGACTGATTTGCTGCAAGCAAAGGTCAAAAGCATTTGACTTAAAATTCTCTATTTTCTACTTCAATTTATGCATATAAACATGGTCTCAGAATATACAAGCTGTCCCCATGAGAAAAATCACATTTTATAGTTGGAAAATGCTTTCAAGACATTGAGCAAGAAATAGGGAAACTTATGTAGCAGGCAAGGATAGCCACAAAGCAAAATGTAACTGCTTGAAATCCAGATAAAGCAAAAAAAAAAAAAAAAAGCCAGTGGACTGGTAGCTTCTGACATGACTTTTTTGAACAGATTTACTACTGCACCCGATGCCTCCTTGCCTCATATTGTGAAAAGCTGACTAATCCATACCACATCTCATCTCAAGAAGAACATTTTTAAGATTTATGAGTGTATTTTGAGATTTTATGATGGTCATTTGATTTATGATGTATGTAGTGAATTTTCCAGTAACAGGCAGGGTACAGGCACTCAAAAGCAAAACACATACTATTTTCCAATCATTTCCGTCAAAATGCAGAAAGATATGATGGTGGGATTGAAATAATGCTACATTATACTGTTCCCTGACTGCCTCTCCTCTCCTTCACACCCCACGTTCCCCTCTGTGCATGGTGGTATGTTGAAGCCTGTCCTGAAGGCATATTATGCTCTTACTAAAGCTACTGCCGCAATATCTTTGATCTATGTACCCACTGTGTTTATGTTCCATATATTTTCATGAGAAATCAATGGTGCTGATTTCTCTTTTTTCTGAAGGGTTCCGGGAGGCCAAGGGTTTAAGGGAGGTTATAGTTCAACTTGACAGTGTTTATAATTAGAGAAGTTTACAATTTTTAAAAGGGCTCTTTATATTCTCATGTCATAGGCATAATTTCTTCATGTGCTAAGTTGCTTCGGTCGTGTCTGACTCTGTGCAACTCTATGGACTATAGTCTGCCAGGTTCCTCTGTCCATGGGGTTCTTCCGGCAATAATACTGGAGTGGATTGCCATACCCTCCTCCAGGGATCTTTCCAACACAGGGATCGAACCCACGTCACTTACATCTCCCGCATTGGCAGGTGGGTTCTTTACCACTAGTGCCACCCAGAAAGCCCAATTTCTTCACAAAGAAGACGTTAACCAAAAGGTGAGGACTGAACAGACGGCCCTGGTTCATTCTCTTCACCATACCTCTGTTCCATTCTTTTGGTGGTAAAGTCATAGACGCACCACTTATCTTGTTTGAACTAAAGAGAAGGCTTGAATGCTTTTCTGACAGTCAAAAGATCTTGGAAGACCAATTAGTTAAAGCATGAGTGAGTGATAGTTGCTCAGTCATGCTGACTCTTTGTAACCCCGTGGACTGTAGCCTGCCAGGCTCCTCTGTCTATGGAATTCGCCAGGCAAGATTACTGGAGTGGCTTGCCATTTCCTTCTCCAAGTTAAAGCCATGAGATATGTTCAAAATTTAATCATACACCATTATTATATTTGAAACATTGTATGGCCCCAAGAGATAAATTGAATATGAAATGAGTGCATGATCCCCTCAATTTTTAAGGTCTTTTTAAATTGCATAGGAAGTCATTTAAATATTATTACTTTTTTATGGTTGTGCCAGGTCTTCGTTGTTGTCCATGGGCTTTCTCTGGTTGCAGCAACAAGGGTTACTCTCTAGTTATGGTGCATGGGCTTCTCACTGTGGAAACTTCGTATGTGGAGCCCAGGCTCCAGGGCATGTGGGCTCAGTAGTCGTGAGGCTGAGTAGTTGTGGCACACTGGCTTAGTTACCCCACACCATGTGAGACGTTCCTAGACCAAAGGTGGAACTCCTGTGCCCTGCATTGGTGGGCAGATTCTTAACCACTGGACTGCCCCATTTAAATATTAAGAGAATGCAAAGACAAATCAAATAATATAGCACTATGGGTGGGAATTTCAGGTTTTCATGAGTAGCCCTGGAAAGTAGACCTTGGGGGCTATAGGTTTAGAGCTTAAAATATGACAGGTTATAAATAGGACATATGTATGTTGTCCCATTGGTGTCCCAAAAAAAGAGGCCAGTGGATATTCTGTCAAATGCTTCTGGTTGTTGAGCAATCACAACCAGCTAAGCATATATACCCCAAATTGCTTGGCATGGTAAACGTGTTTATTTAACAAACAAGATTCCTTAAACCCAGGGAGGTTTTAAAATTCAATGTAAAAAGGCCTAAGAGAAGCAAGCATGTGATGTTAATGCTGCTGTTGTTGTTGTTCAGTCACCCAGTTTTGTCCGATTCTTTGTGACCCCATGGATTGCAGCATGTTAGGCCTCCCTGTCCCTCATCATCTCCTGATGTTTGCCCAAGTTCATGTCCATTCATCGGTGATGCCATCCAGCTACCTCATCCTCTGACGCCCTCTTCTCCTTCTGCCCTCTATCTTTCCCAGCATCAGGAACTTTGCCAATAAGTTGGCTGTTCACATCAGATGACCAAAATACTGAAGCTTCAGCATTAGTCCTTCCAACGAGTATTCAGGGTTGATTTCCCTTAAGATTGACTGGTTTGCTCTCCTTACAGTCCAAGGGACTTTCAGGAGTCTTTTCCAGCACCACAGTTTGAAGGCATCAATTCTTTGGTGTTCTGCTTTCTTTACAGTCCAGCTCTCACAACTGTACCTGACCACCGAGAAGACCATAGCCTTGACTATACAGACCTTTGTTGGCAAAGTAATGTCTATGCTTTTCAACACACTATCTAGTTTTGTCATCACTTTCCTGCCAAGAAGCAATAATCTTCTGACTTCATGGCTGCAGTCCCCATCTGCAGTGATTTTAGAGCCCAAGAAGAGGAAATCTGTCACCACTTCCACCTTTCCCCCTTCTATGTCCCATGAAGTAATGGGGCCAGATGCCATGATATTAGCTTTTTTAATATTTAGTTTTATATTTGATAGAAGTTTTATATTTGATAGAATATTTGATAGAAGCTTTATCAAATAAACTATAGAGTATGCAATGGAATATTATGAAACTGTAAAAGTGGTAATTGATGTTTACTGAACACTTGTTGTTGCCAGGCATTCTTGAAAATTTTTAATGTATGTCGACTCATTTAAAAAAAAAAGTAGAAACACATACATATACATAGCTTCTTAGCCTCTGCAGTCTACCATTTGTTACCTGGTTGAGTGAAACATGTGCCAAGACACACATACACACTTATTTAGAAGCATCTATAAAGTCCCATTCATTACAAAGACTTTACTTGGTTTTTTTTGAAAGAAGTTATTTTTAATAATGCTATAGGTTACATAGTAACCCAAGAAATGTCATTTATAAAATATTTTATAATATTGCAGGTCTAGAGAAATTTAATTTTTTATTCCTTTTTTTTAACTTGTTATTTTATATTGGATTATAGCCAATTAACAATGTTGTGATAGTTTCAGGTGGACAGCAAAGGGACTCTGCCATACATATACATGGATCCATTCTCCCCCAACTCCCCTCCCACCCAGTCAGGC
>NW_011494919.1:2185622-2186088 GCF_000754665.1 Bison bison bison | reverse complement strand
AATAATTTTAATAAGTAAGTGTACTACTTGAGCATTTGAATGTTGGTCAGTCAAAAAATCAAATTACTTTAAAAGTATGTTTGACTATGTCAAATGAAAATTTGGTTTAAAACATTTACTAGTCTTTAAGTTATAAATAGCACTAATCATTAAAGATGTCTTTAAAGTATCATTAAACCCCTCTAATTTGAACTCTATAGATTGATTTACAACTAAACAAAGAACTACATTTTAGAATTTCTGACTTTAACAAATTTAATATTAATTTTCACAAAAATCCTTGAATAGTTATTTTGTGCCAAGACACACATACACACTTATTTTAGAAGCATCTATAAAGTCCCATTCATTACAAAGACTTTACTTGGTTTTTTTTTGAAAGAAGTTATTTTTAATAATGCTATAGGTTACATAGTAACCCAAGAAATGTCATTTATAAAATATTGCAGGTCTAGAGAAATTTAAT
>NW_011494919.1:2181999-2185522 GCF_000754665.1 Bison bison bison | reverse complement strand
CCAGTCAGGCACATAACATTGAGCAGAGCTCCCTGTGCTATGCAGTAGGTCCCTGCTGGTTATCCATTTTAAATACAGCAGTATGTACAAGTTGATTCCAAACTCCCTGACAATCTCTTCCCCTGTTATTCTTCTCTGGAAGCCCTAAGACCATTCTCTAAGTCTGTGTGTTTGTTTCTGTACAAAGACTTTTGTGATCAAGAGAGTTTGGATTTTTTTCCCCTTTAGAAGTACCTATTATGCCTGGACTACATAACAAAAAGTAAACAAGAACTGTTAGGAATTAGAAAATTGATTCTAAAATAAATAAACTGTGTAATAATTTCAACAAAAGAGATGAACTAGCTATGCTGATTTTTTTTTTTTCCAATTGAATTTAGTCGAATTTAGTTGTATGGAGAGAAACATCTAAAGCTGTTAATTATCTGGTTGATTTACAACATTCTTACTCTCTGTCTATAAATTTTGGAAATGGTAAGTGTAAATATAATTGAAGCCATGTTATTCACTGAGTTTAGAGCAGTAGTTTGTCAGTTAGTGGCAAAAAAAGAGAGAGAGAGAGAGAAAACAGTTCAAGCAAATAATCATTAGTAGTAATTAAAATTATTTTTATTTTAACATAAAAGCACATTGGTTTGCCTCTCTTTACATATGGCTATTTGCTTTGATTATAAACAGATTAGTATTCTCCACAATCAGAAGTTCATTATCTAAAATTTCCAGTTTTATTTCTGTAAAGGGGTCCAAGAACTTAAAGAAGCAGCTAGTAGCCCAATCAGATACAGAAACTGTCAGCTTGTCCTCCTTATATCTATCCTTCACAGCTCTTGCCCATACCTAGAAACCTTTAAAAAATTTTTTGTTTTATTTTTTGGCCATGCTTTGAGACATGTGGAATTTTAGTTCTCCAACCAGGGATTGAACCCATGCCCTGCACTGGAAGTACATTCTTAACCACTGGACCACCATCGAAGTCCTAGAGACCCTTTTCCAGTGACTCACCTTTCTTAATTCTTTCCATAGCATTCAACATGTTTTTTATAGAAACAAAGATAGGTCCTCTACTCTATCTAGATACATTGGCAGATATGCTATGTCATGATATATAATGAAAGTATATATTGTAAAATCCTAATTGAAATAATAGCCTTCTTATTTCAGTCCCCATGTCAACACCATAAATGAGTAACTTGATAATTTGTCCAAACTGATATCTGCCCATTTAAGTCCTTGATGTCTGCAGCAAATCTGCAAAAACCTATAGAAAGAAGGAAGGAATGCAAGAAAGAAGGAAGGGATATGACAGGAGGTTAAGTTCCAGTATCTTTAACCTATGTTATTATGTTATAAAGGGCAACATCAACTAGCATGTATACATATGGAAGTGCTATTCTTAAACCTGCTCCTATAAGCTTATAAGCAGCAGTTCTTTAATTTTCCGGCAGTTTGAAAGTCAGTCACTAAACATAGCCATTATCAAATATTTAATCATATAAATTTAAAATTAAATAATTACATCAAAATCAAAGGCAGTAAATACTTAAATTCATCACTTTAATGGATTTTCCTATTATCTATGCTCTTGAGGTTATTTACAATGTTTATGGTGGAAATATCCTATAATGATATCCTACTAATATCTCTCCCAAAATCTCCCTTTTTGGGGTGGGGGGAGGATGGGTGTCAGGGTGCAGCAGTTAAGCATTTACCAGCATACCATTATATATAGGGTGTGATATTACCAAAAGATATGAATATTTTTGTCATGTTCTTAAAGTACAGAAATTAATTTGAGGACAATGAACCTCAAAATGTTCCTGTAGGTCATTTCTAAATGTGTTACCCCACTTCACTCAACAAGAAAAAAAGAGTGCTTTGGCAGGCTCAATGAGAAATCAATAACACACCCTGCTTTCCAGTCCAGACTTGACCCATTAAATTTCATTCCATTAATTGTTAAAAATAAATGTCAGCATATATTTTCCATTGTTGGCTGAGATACTAAATTACTTCATGTCCTATTTTATATATTTATACAACTTTTACAAATAGAATTTAAAAATTCCCACAAGAACATACACACAATATGCACACAAAATGGACACATTATAAAATAAAAAATATAGTCTTCTATATTTTTTATAAGTCTTCTATATAAGTCTCCTTCCTCCCCACCAGATACTCATGTACCAGTCACTTCTGTTTCTTAGAAAGATACTTTATTTACCTGCTCCAAATTTTACTGGGCTCTAGACTTTTATTTGGAGAAGGCAATGGCAACCCACTCCAGTACTCTTGCCTGGAAAATCCCATGGATGGAAGAGCCTGGTGGGCTGCAGTCCATGGGTCCACGAAGAGTCGGACACTTACTGAGTGACTTACTTTCACTTTTCACTTTCATGCATTGGAGAAGAAAATGGTAACCCACTCCAGTGTTCTTGCCTGGAGAATCCCAGGGACAGTAGAGCCTGGTGGGCTGCCTGATGTGGGGTCGCACAGAGTCAGACACGACTGAAGCGACAGCAGCAGCAGCAGCAGACTTTTATTGGGCTATCTGCAATAATGGGTAGAGAATTATGCCTACAAAAGCTAAGTTGGTTCATGTAAGAAAGAAAAGAGCTACACTTAGAAAATAAGAAAACAGTTGACCTGAAAGAAAGTGACATAATGAAATAAGCTAAAGACTTAAAAGACCCAAGGGAAAGAAATTTGAGAAATAATTGTCACTATGAGTGAGAGCAACATAAAAAAGACATGTTTTAACATTAGTAGCAGTGATGAACATTCATTGATTATTAATTATGTAATAGGTATCACTCTTAAGGGGCTTACATGTACGAATTCAATTTGATCCTCACAACAACACTATAAAATAGTAACATCATCTTATCATCCTCCAATTTGCACATAAGAATACTCTGGAACTTTGAAAAGTACCTTGTTAAAATGAGTTTAACAGTAGTAGAGTTGGCATTCATACCCAGATAGTCTGGTTCTTAGCTTCTTCACTCAGCCACTAGACTGCACATAGTTTACTAACATAATATCTTTTATAGCAACATCAAAAATACAAAAAATATCAACAAACATGACAAGTGTTAGAAAGTGTTACTTTCTAACACTTTTGGAAATAATATTTGTGTCTCTTTTAATCATACAAGCACATTTGAACTGGCCTCAATGGATACAATTTCATTTGGACCATAAAAGACAAATTAGAAGGATCTGAAAACCAATGTCCTAGTAGTCACTGTGACATTTTAGGAAGAGTAAATATAAAATGAATTTTGTCATTTAATGTGTTTTGGCTAAAAGCTGAAAATTTGACATTTCTTACAATGTGCATTTTTTGTTTGCATTCAGTTCAGTTCAGTTCAGTTCAGTTGCTCAGCCGTGTCCGACTCTTCGAGACCCCCATTAATCGCAGCACACCAGGCCTCCCTGTCCATCACCAACTCCCGGAGTTCACTCAGACTCACATCCATCGAGTCCGTGATGCCATCCAGCCATCTCATTCTCTGTC
>NW_011494919.1:2181292-2181644 GCF_000754665.1 Bison bison bison | reverse complement strand
GCCTTTTCTAAAACCGGCTTGAACATCTGGAAGTTCACGGTTCACATATTGCTGAAGCCTGGCTTGGAGAATTACGAGCATTACTTTACTAGCATGTGAGATGAATGCAATTGTGCGGTAGTTTGAGCATTCTTTGGCATTGCCTTTCTTTAGACTGGTTCCAAATAGGAAAAGGAGTTCGTCAAGGCTGTATATTGTCACCCTGCTTATTTAACTTATATGCAGAGTACATCATGAGAAACGCTGGACTCAAAGAAACACAAACTGGAATCAATACTGCTGGGAGAAATATCAATAACCTCAGATATGCAGATGACACCACCCTTATGGCAGAAAGTGAAGAGGAACTCAA
>NW_011494919.1:2180493-2181192 GCF_000754665.1 Bison bison bison | reverse complement strand
CAAGGAGTAAGTGTCTTTTAATTTCATGGCTGCAATCACCAACTGCAGTGATTTTGGAGCCCCCCAAAACAAAGTCTGACACTGTTTCCACTGTTTCCCCATCTATTTCCCATGAAGTGATGGGACCCGGTGCCATGATCTTCGTTTTCTGAATGTTGAGCTTTAAGCCAACTCTTTCACTCTCCACCTTCACTTTCATCAAGAGGCTTTGAGTTCCTCTTCACTTTCTGCCATAAGGGTGGTGTCATCTGCATATCTGAGGTTATTGATATTTCTCCCAGCGATCTTGATTCCAGCTTGTGTTTCTTCCAGTCCAGCATTTCTCATGATGTACTCTGCATATAAGTTCAACAAGCAGGGTGACAATATACAGCCTTGACATACTCCTTTGCCTATTTGGAACCAGTCTGTTGTTCCACGTCCAGTTCTAACTGTTGCTTCCTGACCTGCATACAAATTTCTCAAGAGGCAGGTCAGGTGGTCTGGTATTCCCATCTCTTTCAGAATTTTCCACTTTATTGTGATCCACACAGTCAAAGGCTGTGGCATAGTCAATAAAGCAGACATAGATGTTTTTCTCGAACTCTCTTGCTTTTTCGATGACCCAGCAGATGTTGGCAATTTGGTCTCTGGTTCCTCTGCCTTTTCTAAAACCAGCTTGAACATCTGGAAGTTCACGGTTCACATATTGCTGAAGCC
>NW_011494919.1:2179651-2180393 GCF_000754665.1 Bison bison bison | reverse complement strand
TATTATAAACAGCCTCAGATATGCAGATGACACCACCCTTATGGCAGAAAGTGAAGAGGAACTCAAAAGCCTTTTGATGAAAGTGAAGGTGGAGAGTGAAAAAGTTGGCTTAAAGCTCAACATTCAGAAAACAAAGATCATGGCATCCGGTCCCACCACTTCATGGGAAATAGATGGGGAAACAGTGGAAACAGTGTCAGACTTTATTTTGGGAGGCTCCAAAATACTGCAGATGGTGACTGCAGCCATGAAATTAAAAGATGCTTACTCCTTGGAAGGAAAGTTATGACCAACCTAGATAGCATATTCAAAAGCAGAGACATCACTTTGCCAACAAAGGTTCGTCTAGTCAAGGCTATGGTTTTTCCTGTGGTCATGTATGGATGTGAGAGTTGGACTGTGAAGAAGGCTGAGTGCTGAAGAATTGATGCTTTTGAACTGTGGTGTTGGAGAAGACTCTTGAGAGTCCCTTGGACTGAAAGGAGATCCAACCAGTCCATTCTGCAGGAGATCAGCCCTGGGATTTCTTTGGGAGGAATGATGCTAAAGCTGAAACTCCAGTACTTTGGCCACCTCATGGGAAGAGTTGACTCATTGGAAAAGACTCTGATGCTGGGAGGGATTTGGGGCAGGAGGAGAAAGGCACGACAGAGAATGAGATGGCTGGATGGCATCACGGACTCGATGGATGTGAGTCTGAGTGAACTCCGGGAGTTGGTGATGGACAGGGAGGCCTGGCGTG
>NW_011494919.1:2176457-2179551 GCF_000754665.1 Bison bison bison | reverse complement strand
GACAGGAGTCGGACACGACTGAGCGACTGATCTGATCTGATCTTCTTTGGGATTGGAATGAAAACTGACTTTTCCAGTCCTGTGGCCACTGCTGAGTTTTCCAAATTTGCTGGCATATTGAGTGCAGCACTTTCACAGCATCATCTTTCAGGATTTGGAATAGCTCAACTGGAATTCCATCACCTCCACTAGCTTTGTTCGTAGTGATGCTTTCTAAAGCCCACTTGACTTCACATTCCAGGATGTCTGGCTCTAGGTCAGTGGTCACACCATCGTAATTATCTGGGTCGTGAAGATCTTTTTTGTACAGTTCTTCTGTGTATTCTTTCCACATCTTCTTAATAGTTCCTGCTTTTGTTAGGTCCATACCATTTCTGTCCTTTATCGAGCCC
Organism: Bison bison bison; assembly: GCF_000754665.1. Classification (NCBI taxonomy): domain Eukaryota; kingdom Metazoa; phylum Chordata; class Mammalia; order Artiodactyla; family Bovidae; genus Bison; species Bison bison. The sequence goes on along the minus strand of NW_011494919.1, from coordinate 2,179,159 downwards.
ATCTTTACATGAAATGTTCCCTTGGTATCTCTAATTTTCTTGAAGAGATTTCTAGTCTTACCCATTCTGTTGTTTTCCTCTATTTCTTTGCACTGACTGCTGAGGAAGGCTTTCTTATCTCTCCTGCTATTCTTTGGAACTCTGCATTCAGATGTTTATATATTTCCTTTTCTCCTTTGCTGTTCGCTTCTCTTCTTTTCACAGCTATTTGTAAGGCCTCCTCAGACAGCCATTTGCTTTTTTGCATTTCTTTTCCATGGCGATGGTCTTGATCCCTGTCTCCTGTTTGCATAGGTATACAATTTTGCATATCAAAAACCTTTACAAGGGGACATATGTATACCCATGGCTGATTCATGTTGATATTTGGCAGAAAACAACAAAATTCTGTGAAGCAATTATCCTTCAGTTAAAGAATTAAAAAAAAAAAAAACTTTACAAATGAGCTCATACTCTTCTTTAATAATGAGAATTTAAGAGAAAAAGCTGGTAGGCAGGATAGACTCAAGGAATACAAATTCAAAGTTAATTTTGCATTAGGTTAAGATTCATGAAAATGAAGGCTAACCTTTTGAGACATATGCCATCATTGAGAAAAACATGCACTTAAGTTGCTTGTGGCCATAAGTCCAATCTTTGACCGGTACTCAAAGGTTTATGTGCTGGAAATGCTGGAAATTAATGAAGTGGATACTCCTTTTAAGCATGAGAGCAGAGTGCCAGGAAAAGGCCAGAGGGAAAGTAATACATGAACCTGAGTTCAGAAAAAAAACAGAGTAGAAGTATAACCTGAGACTGCAATCTTTGCCTTTTGCACAGTCATCTGTCTATCTCCGAGTCCTTTTAGCTTTTTTCTATAAAGGAGATTCATATTTCATCAAATAAAAGACATCAATTTTGAAATGTGCCCCTGGTTCATAGAGCTATTTTTTTTTAATCAGCCAATTAAATTGAGTTTTTTTGATGTAATTGCTTTAAAATGTTGTGTTAGTTTCTGCTGTACAACAATGTGAATCAACCTGACAATACTTTCTTATAACTAGAATTTTTATTTTATGTTTGTTGAAATAATATGCTGGAACTTCTTTGGCAGTCCACCTTGACTTCTAATGCAGGGATGTGGGGTCTATCCCTGATCAAGGCACTAAGATCCCACATGCCCTGGGGCAAAAAAATAACAACAAAATATAAAGTAGAAGCAGTATTGTAACAAATTCAAATAAGACTTTAGAAATGGTTCACATAAAAATGTAAATTATTACATATGCATATAATATTTTCATATCGGTCTCTTTTGCACTCATAAAAAAGGAAAATAGAATATAAAAAAATTGGTAAAGGAACCATAACTTCTTCACCAGAACTTACTCTTTTGAATCACTTCCCACAAACAGTTATAGATAACCTCTGTTTTGTCATAAAATAGAGGAAACAATAGAATGGGAAAGACTAGAGATCAATAAGAACTCTGTTTCACTTTCACCTTTTACTATACTCTTTTACCATATTTCTGTGCTTATTTACAGCATTTGTCAAGAATTTGATCATTTTCTTATTATGCATTATTTAACATTTCATACAATATATTCAAACAAAAAAACACATAGTTCACAAAGATACAAATTATTTTCAGAGATTTAAGTTGTATATTGCATGCTACCTGCCTAAGTACTTACTATTTCAGGACATTTCAATATAATCAATCTATGGATCTTTGTTACTGTATTTAAAAATAATTAATCAAAGTATTACTTCATTATTACATCTAATACTGAATGTTTATATGCTTTTACCTCGAGAAATTTGTGGTAATTTATATAACATGGTAAAAAGAATGAATACACCAATATAGTTATTTTGCTAATTATTAAAGAAATACCTGGAGTGACAGGCAAATTTGGCCTTGGAGTACAGAATGAAGCAGGGCAAAGGCTAATAGAGCTTTGCCAAGGGAATGCACTGGTCTTAGCAAACACCCCCTTCCAACAATCCAAGAGAAGACTCTACACGTGGACATCACCAGATGGTCAAAACTGAACTCAGATTGATTATATTCTTTGCAGCTAAAGATGGAGAAGATCTATACAGTCAGCAAAAACAAAACCAGGAGTTGACTATGGCTCAGACCATGAACTCCTTATTGTCAAATTCAGACTTAAATTGAAGAAAGTAGGGAAAACCACTAGACTATTCAGGTATGACCTAAGTCAAATCCCTCATGATTATACAGTGGAAGTGACAAATAGATTCAAGGGATTAGGTCTGATAGACAGAATGCCTGAAGAACTATGGACGGAGGTTTGTGACATTGTACAGGAGACAGCAATCAAGATTATCCCCAAGGAAAAGAAATGCCAAAAGGCAAACTGGTTGTTTGAGGAGGCCTTAGAAATAGCTGTGAAGAGAGGAGAAGCAAAAGGCAAAGGAGAAAAGGAAAGATATACCCGTTTGAATACAGAGTTCCAAAGAATAGCAAGGAGATATGAGAAAACCTTCCTCAGCAATCAATGCAAAGAAATAGAGGAAATCAATAGAATGGGAAAGACTAGAGATCTCTTCAAGAAGATTAGAGATACCAAGGGAATATTTCATGCAAAGATGGGCACAATAAAGGACAGAAATGGTATGGACCTAACAGAAGCAGAAGATATTAAGAAGAGGTGGCAAGAATACACAGAAGAACTATACAAAAAAGATCTTCA
>NW_011494919.1:2175637-2176252 GCF_000754665.1 Bison bison bison | reverse complement strand
TGCTGTGAAAGTGCTGCACTCAATATGCCAGCAAATTTGGAAAACTCAGCAGTGGCCACAGGACTGGAAAAGTCAGTTTTCATTCCAATCCCAAAGAAGAGCAATGCCAAAGAACACTCAAACTACTGCACAATTGCACTCATCTCACAAACTAGTAACGTAATCCTCACAATCTCCAAGCCAGGCTTCAACAGTACAAGAACCGTGAACTTCCAGATGTTCAAGCTGGATTTAGAAAAAACAGAGGAACCAAACCAGAGATCAAATTGCCAACATCTGTGTCTCTTTTGCTGTCTTGCATACAGGGTTATCATTACCATCTTTCTAAATTCCATATATATGCATTAGAATACTGTATTGGTGTTTTTCTTTCTGGCTTACTTCACTCTGTATAATAGGCTCCAGTTTCATCCACCTCAGTAGAACTGATTCAAATGTATTCTTTTTAATGGCGGGGTAATACTCCATTGTGTATATGTACCAAAGCTTTCTTATCCATTCATCTGCTGATGGACATCTAGGTTGCTTCCATGGCTTCCTGGCTATTATAAACAGTGCTGCGATGAACATTGGGGTACATGTGTCTCTTTCCCTTCTGGTTTCCTCAGTGTGTAT
>NW_011494919.1:2165549-2175537 GCF_000754665.1 Bison bison bison | reverse complement strand
TGTTCTCCATAGTGGCTGTACTAGTTTGCATTCCCACCAACAGTGTAAGAGGGTTCCCTTTTCTCCAGCATTTATTGCTTGTAGACTTTTGGATACAGTCTTTTGGACTCTGTGGGAGAAGGAGAGGGTGGGATGATTTGGGACAATGGCATTGAAACATGTATAATATCATATATGAAATGAATCGCCAGTCCAGGTTCGATCCAGGATACAGGATGCTTGGGGCTGGTGCACTGGGATGACCCAGAGGGATGGTATGGGGAGGGAGGTGGGAGGGGGGGTTCAGGATGGGGAACACATGTACACCCATGGTGGATTCATGTTGATGTATGGAAAACCAATACAATATTGTAAAGTAATTAGCCTCCAATTAAAATAAATAAATTTATATTTTATAAAATAAAATTAATAAAAATAAAAGTAGCAGCTGTAATTTTCATTGAGAGGAAAAAATTAAAGGAATTGGTGGACTTCAAATAAAATTTTTTATCACAAAAAAAAGAATTGCCAACATCCGTTGGATCATTGAAAAAGCAGGATAAAACCAGAAAAACATCTATTTCTGCTTTATTAATTATGCCAAAGCCTTTGACTGTGTAGATCACAACAAACTGTGGAAAATTCTGAAAGAGATGGGGAATAGCAGACCACCTTACTTGCCTCCTGAGAAATCTGTATGCAGGTCAAGAAACAACCATTAGAACCAGACATGGAACAATGGACTGGTTCCAAATTGAGAAAGGATTACGTCAAAGCTGCATATTGTCACCCTGCTTATTTAACTTATATGCAGAGTACATTATATAAAATGCCAGGCTGGATGAAACACAAGCTGGAATCAAGATTGCTGGGAGAAATATCAGTAACCTCAGATACGCAGATGATATCACCTTTATGGCAGAAAGTGAAGAGAACTAAAGAGCCTCTTGATGAAAGTGAAAGAGGAGAGAGAAAAAGCTGGCTTAAAACTCAGCATTCAAGAAACTAAGATCATGGCATCTGATCCCATCACTTCATAGCAAATAGTTAGGGAAACAATGGAAACAGTGACAGATTTTATTTTCGTGGGCTCCAAAATCACCTGCAGATGGTGACTGCAATCATGAAATTAAGAGATGCTTGCTCCTTGGAAGAAAAGCTATGACCAACCTAGATAGCATATTGAAAAGCAGAGATACTACTTTGCCAACAAAGGTCTGTCTAGTCAAAGCTATGGTTTTTCCAGTAGTCATGCATGGATGTGAGAGTTGGATTATAAAGAAAGCTGAGAGCAGAAGAATTGATGCTTTTGAACTCTGGTGTTGGAGAAGACTCTTGAGAGCCCCTTGGACTGCAAGAAGATCCAACCAGTCCATCATAAAGGAAATCAGTCCTGAATATTCATTGGAAGGACTGATGCTGAAGCTCAAACTCCAATCCTTTGGCCACCTGATGTGAAGAACTGACTCACTGGAAAAGACCCTGATGCTGGAAAAGATTGAAGGCAGGAGAAGGGGATGACAGAGGACGAGGTGATGGATGGCATCACCGACTCAATGGACATGAGTTTGAGCAAGCTCCGGGAGTTGGTGATGGACAGGGAAGCCTGGTGTGCTGCAGTCCGCGGAGTCGCAAAGAATCGGACACAACTGAGTGACTGAACTAACTAACTATGAACTATGAACCTCTGTGCCATCCAGAAAACTGGTGATACTCTTAAAATATGTCCCAATAATTGCCTTTGAGGTTTTCTTTCAAGTTTCTGACATCCTGCAAGTTTTGATGATGGTGCTTTCTTAATCCCAACTGAATACTGACCATGAAGGATTTCAGGTAACGATTATGACCTTATTCTAAAACTTAATGTTTACATCTGACCACAATTCATATATTGAAGCCTATTCCTTAATGTGGTGGTATTTGAAGGTGGGGACTTTGGGAGGTGAGTAGGTCTTGAGGGTGGCACCCTCATGAATAAAATTAGTGCCCTTAGAAAAGAGACCTCAGCTCTCTTGCCTCTTCCACCATGTGAAGACACAGCAATAAGGAGACCATCTATGAGCCAGGAATGCGTTCTTCACCCGACACCAAATCTGCTCATGCCTTGATCGTGGACTTGGCAGCCTCCAGAACTCTGAGAAATAAGTTTCTGTTGCTTATAAGCCACACAGCCTATGGTATTTTTGTTACAGCAGATTGAGTGGACTAAGATACTGTCATATTAAAGCCCTTAGATAGTTTATGATTTAGACATTGAGGGTTTCTTTTTCCCATCATGCTGCCAGAAACAACAATCAAGGTTGAGTACACTCAAGCAATAATACATCATCCCTTCTACCTGATCAGGGTCCATTTTGAGATTACATCCATTGTAAGATACATGCCCATTTCATAAAAGCTAAAAGGTGGAAAATGTATAATTTAGAATTAATGGCATTACATGTTCAAGCTGTTCCTTGTTAATGTGAGCAAAACAATTTGAGTTTTGACATAATTCTTTATTTTTACAGTGAAACAACTGCTGATTAATGTAACCTGTTTAACATGTCTATGTGACTTTTTGTTTCATAAGAATACTGACCTTTCTGCCCTCAAAATCCATTATTTTGGAGTCCCCTGCATTGTTCTTCATGCTTGGATCTAAAGAGATTATAATGTCAGCAAGGTTTGTTCTCCCAACTTCTTCCCTGGGCAGAGTGTACCTTGTAAATACCTTCTTCTCTCAGATGAGGATCCAACATTTTTTTTTTAATCAAATAATAAAACATGTAATAAAGTACTATCCAATTTGAAGTTTAGGAATACCAGCTCTACAATCTATTCTCTAATGCCTTGGGACAGATGTGTGTCAGAATTCTCAATTTCTTTTAATTTTATAAAGAAAATACCATATTTGTATCATATCCTATGTAATCCAATAGGATCTAGAGCAGCACCCTGTAATCAGATGTTTTAGTACTTCTCCTCAGTGTATCCAGCTTTTTGTGACCCCATGGACTGTAGCCTGCCAGGCTCCTCTGTACATGGAATTCTCCAGGCAAGAAAAAATAGAGTGGGTTGCTATTCCCTTCTCCAGGGGCTCTTTTTGACCATGGGATTGAACCTGGGTCTCCTGCATTGCAGGCAGATTATCATCTGAGCTACCAGGGAAGCCCTAAGTACCCTTATAGAGATGATTTATTTTTAGCTTTTGTGCTCAGTCACTCAGTCATACTTGACTCTTTGCAAGCCCATGGACTGTAGCCTGCCAGGCTCCTCTGTTCATGGAACTCTCCAGGCAAGAATACTGGGGAGGGCAACCATTCCCTTCTCTAGGAGATCTTCCCTACCCAGGGATCAAACCTGGGTCTCCTGCATTGCAGGTGGATTTTCTACCATCTGAGCCATCAGGGAAGCACCAATATTTCTGCACTAAAATGTAAGAATTGCAATACCAAGAGGGATGAAAGTTATAAAATGGCCTCAATTAAATTCAAGCTTGAATCTGCCACCAGATGAGATCACATCAGATGAGTTTTGTCACCAGGCGAGTTATGCAAACCTTCTAGTTTTTCAAGCTAATGGATCTTAGAATTGCAGATATGGAGCTCTAGACATATGTTAAGCATCAAGATTCAAGTTTTTGCATAAAGTTCTAGGCATGAACTAGACGGTGAACGACGTCTTGAAAGGAGGAAGGAAGAGGCAGGTTTACTCAGTTCCTAAGTCATCACATTTGAAGAAATGGACACCATCAGCACCTGAGGTTGGCCAGGTGGCTCTGAACATTTTCCTCATGGCATCATTTTCTTCCTCCTTAAATTTCCTCAGTTCAGCAAATGGTATCACAGACTACCCAATTGCATGCCGAAAAACTTACAGCTGTCCTTGATTTTCCTGTTTCTCCTCCTGTCATACTCTACTTCCAGAATATGCCCTTTTGGGGCATGCATGTTATAGGGCCTATAATATCAACTCTCCCCATCTCCACAGCTACTACCTTAAGCCAAGGCTCTTCATGTCATGTTTACTATACTTTGGCATCATTTTATGCTTCTATCAATGCTGAGAAGTTTAAGTGACTTGTCCAATATCTCGAATCTAAAATCCAGTGGCATTGCGGTTGATTCCCGGATTCCTCAGTGCACAGATTTGAGGAAAGGAATGAAATCACTCAATTTATATTGAGATGAATTTAAACTTCTTTTAAAGATTCAAATGTCATGGTGAGAATGTTGCTATTCTCTAGCACAATGAAAAAAATAATGGTTATTTGACTCCTATGGGCCTCAAAAAGTATAACATTTAGGAGAGCTTACTGTGTCTGTACATTGGAAAGATTATCTTCTCTGTGGAAAACCCAAGTTCAAGGCCTCCAGGTTTAATATGCTTATAGAAGATATAAATAAATTAGGAAAACCCTCTCATGAAAATAACTGGGTTTGCAAGGCTATCATTTTCAGTAAAGAGACCAAAACTGCCTTCCCCTATGCCCTTGACCTGAAGGGAGACATGTTTTCAGTAAGAAATGTAAATGTTTTGGTTTAATATTTATAAGAATATTAACCCTTTGTGTTATAGTAAAGAAAATCCAAATTATTTATCAGGACAAAATCATTTTCCTGTAATTCAATTAAAAAACATAATATATTGCAATCAACGGGGGTAAGGAAGTCTCCTGAATAGACGAACAGGGTGAACAAGATGAAACTTATGTGCCTATTTAAGACTATCCACCTAAACAGCATTTTCTTTGGCTTATTTTCTCATTTCTTTATAATGTTGCAAGAAAGTGTAAGTTTCCTCAAAAATGACATTCACGCTCAAAAAATAGAATTTTAAATCAAAAAGTTGTCTTGAGGTTTTATTTTCAATTCTTCTTGTCAACACGTCTCCTTAATGCCGACTATATTTAGTGAAACTTCCTTTATAAGTGTGTAACGACCCTTTCGGCTGTTAATATTAACAGCTGAAGTTTGAGGTGTGATTGTAAATGACTTTTCACATGCCAAAAGTGTTTTATTTTTTTGAAGTGTCAAATACTTTTTAATTGCTGACTCCACCCAATGGCTATAATCATCCCCAAAGCAAATTTTTAAAAAGTCATTTTAAGAAACATTATCTAAAGTAATTTTAAGTGTTTTAAAACTATAAATACTCCAATACATGCTAAGTATAGAAGATTTAAGTTGACAGAATATTTATTTAAAACATTTGAGTGTTTCTTTTTCGATTTCCTTAATTACTCTTCAGTCAGTCAGTTCAATCGCTCAGTCGTGTCCAACACTCTGTGACCCCATGGACGGCAGCACGCCAGTCTTCCCTGTCCATCACCAACTTCCGGAGCTTGCTCAAACTCATGTCCCTCTGATGGCTAAAAAAGAAGTTGATTTCCTAAAAGATATAGAAGAAAGAAATCTAAACAATCCATATATAAGTCTCGTGGCCACATAAAAAGGACTGTCCATGGTCATAATGTTACTAAAGTCATCAACCGTACCTCCAACTGGGGTTCTAGCTCAGGCTGAGGCCCCCTGTCCTGGAGAGATTCCTTTTTTGGTTGAATTTACCCAGCCAACAGCAAAATCAATGCTGAGACTGGAACAGCATAGGCTTTATTAAAAGGCCAAAGAATAGAGAAGTGAGAACCTAATTCACAAATCAACTTGTCAGCCCAATTTGGGTGGAGACACTAAATATAAAGGAGGATCAAGATAAAAAGGGGAAACACTGGAAAGAGTGAGCAGAATATTCAAGAGTATTTCAAGAACAGGTGTGTGTTTTGGACCCGGAACTGATGCATCTCTCCTTTTTCGTCCTTGTATGGACTTTTCTGGTTGTTGTCATGGCACTCATCAACTGTCATGGCACTTTGGGTATGTCGTTTAACTAATGTATCACAATGAGTGTATAATAAGACTAAGGTCTACTTTGACCTTGAGTCAAAGTACAGTAAAGCTATGGTTTTTCCAGTAATCATGTATGGATGTGAGAGTTGGACAATAAAGAAGGCTGAGGACCAAAGAATTGATTCTTTTGAACTGTGGTGTTGAAGACTCTTGAGAGTCCCTTGGACTGCAAGGAGATCCAACCAGTCAATCCTAAAGGAGATCAACCTTGAATATTCATTGGAAGGACTGATGCTGAAGCTGAAGCTCCAATACTTTGGCACCAGATGCAAAGAGCCAACTCATTGGAAAAGACCCTGCTGCTGGGAAAGATTGAGGGTAGGAAGAGAAGGGGGTGACAGAGGATGAGATGGTTGGATGGCATCACTGACCCAATGGGCATTAGTTTGAGCAAATTCCGGGAGATGGTGAAGGACAGGGAAGCCTGACTTGCTGAAGTCCTGGCATGATCACGACTGAACAACAAACAACAATGTGAGGGAGAGGTATGGTTCTGGGGCAACTGCCTTGGTAACAATAACTACAGAGAGAAAAAAAACTGAACTTTAAAATTGTATTACAAATGGTGCCATCATGCATTTTCCGATGTACATCACTTCAGTGATTTTTCAGGAACTTCATTCACTAGATCTTTGTTTGACTGTTTCTCAGTCTCTCTTATTGCTACCACACACTGGAGGCAAAACTGTCTTTGTGAGAGGTGCAGTTTTTACCACACAGAACAGGGGGGTCAGCTGAGCAGGGCTTATGTCAAGCCCTAGATTACTGACTCAGAGAGAGAGGGCTGGAATTTAACCAAAAAGGGGGCTTCCCTTGTGACTCAGCTGGTAAATAATCCACCTGCAATGCCAGAGACTTGGGTTTGATCCTTGGGTTGCGAAGATCCCCTGGAGAAGGGAAAGGTTACCCACTCCAGTATTCTGGCCTAGAGAATTCCATAGACTTTATAATCCATAGGGTCATAAAGAGACAGACACGACTGAGCGACTTTCTCTTCCTCAAAAAAAGACTGTCTTTTACTCGACATCAGCAAAGGGATTGATTTAGAAGGCTCAAATCCTAAAGTTCCTCCATAGAGAGAATAATATTGACATTTCTCATTGCACATAATCCTCCCAATAGCCCTGTCTTTTAAGTTCTGCTATGGTTCCCATGCTACAGAGAGAAGATACTGAGGAGCAAACAGCCAGTCAGGTTTAGGAAAGGCTTTGACTAGGCTTTGACTAAAAGCCTCTTTGGTTGCACGTTATTCTACTGCTTATACTTCCTTTCCAAATGCTGGAGAACTGATTTATAGGCAAGTAGAGAGGGTTCAGGGCAGTGATTCTCGGTTAGTTTATGAATAAGTAATGTTTTATGTATATGTGTATATATGTGTGTGCTTAGTCGCTCAGTCATGTCCGACTCTTTGTGACCCCATGGACTGTAGCCCGCCAGGCTCCTCTGTCCATGGGGATTCTCCAGGCAAGAATACTGGAGAGGGTTGCCATGTCCTCCTCCAGGGGATTTTCCCAACCCAGGGATCAAACCCAGGTCTCCCGCATTGCAGGCAGATTCTTTACTGTCTGAGCCACCAGGAAAGCCCAAGAATACTGGAATGGGTAGCCTATCCCTTCTCCAAGGAAACTTCCTGACCCAGGAATTGAACCGGGGTCTCCTGTTGAGCTACAAAGGAAGCCCATAAACATATATGGGCCTCCCAGCTGGTGCTAGTGGTAAAGAACCTGCTTGTAGATGCAGGAGACATAAGAGATGTGGGTTCAATCCCTGGATTGGGAAGACCCCCTGGAGGAGGGCATGGCAACCCACTCCAGTATTCTTGCCTGTAGAATCCCATGTTCAGAGGTGTCTGGAAGGTTGCAGTCCACGGGGTCACAAAGAGTCGGACAGGGCTAAAATGACTTAGCACATATATATATAGAGAGAGGAGAGGCAGAGAGAAAATAATATACCGTGGTAGATTATATACAATGGTAGAAATATACAATGGTAGAAAATACCAACTTTTAAGAACAAATGTTTAAAAATATAAATATAAACATTGTAAAGACAGAAGGATTAACACTATGATTGCTTATTTAGAGAAGAGGATTTATTTTTCTGGTAAGTTTTCATACATGAAATCCCCTCTGTATGCATTTAGAACAACCTTCATTCATTTTAAGAGAAATTAATTGCTTTCCATTTCATTTTCACTTAAAGCTGGCCAGTTTCTTTCCTAATATTACACACTCATGCTTCATTATTTAAAAAGAAAAAAAAATGCTTTAAAGTTCATATTGAGAAAGGAATGAAAGGCTGAAGAGCTTGAACTTGATTTTCAGATTGCCCCTGGATTCAAGTCAACTATACCTCAGTTTTCTCTCCCGTAAAATGGAAGTTTTGAAGATTAAATGAGAAGGTACAAATAAAGCACTTGAGATATGAAATGAACATTAAATTATAGCTCTTACATCAATAAAATGGCTTCAGTTGTCAAAAATTCACTCTAGAAATTCACTGGAATATTGAATCAGTTCTCTAGTGAATACAGCATTGATTGCCAGTTTCCTTAACTCTTCAAATGATAAGCTTTCCTTAAAGGTGAAGGATATTCCATGGGCTTCCCTTGTGGCTCAGATGGTAAAGAATCTGCCTGCAATGCGGAAGAGCCAAATTCAATCTGAGTCAGGAAGATCCTCTGGAGAACGGAATGGCAACCCATTCCCGTATTTTTGCCTGGAGAATCTGCATGAACAGAGGAACCTGGCAGGCTACAGTCCATGGGGTTGCAAAGAGTCGGACATGACTGAGTGACTAACACTTTCAAAGGTGAAGGATATACCATAGGTACAAATGCCCCATGCCTTTTAATCTTAAAACTATACTCCAAGTCACTCAGGAATCACTTCATTTAGGCATTTGAAAAACTCAAATCAGCATAACACAGCCTTATAATGTTCCCTGCTGCTGCTGCTACTAAGTCACTTCAGTCGTGTCCGACTCTGTGCGACCCCATAGACAGCAGCCCACCAGGCTCCCCCGTCCCTGGGATTCTCCAGGCAAGAACACTGGAGTGGGTTGCCATTTCCTTCTCCAATGCATGAAAGTGAAAAGTGAAAGTGAAGTCGCTCAGTTGTGTCCAACTCTTAGTGACCTCATGAACTTACAGCCTACCAGGCTCCTCCGTCCATGGGATTTTCCAGGCAAGAGTACTGGAGTGAGTTGCCATTGCCTTCTCTGACAATGTTCCCAGTGTGACCCTCTAAAAGATTTACTGGTCAACAGATAATAGAATCATGAAAAACGTTTTACTTTATCTGCATCATGAAGTCTGGCGTTCTTGAAAGTATGAAAATTAAAAGGATTTATAGTTAAGTATTTTTCCTCCAAAATCCCTAGCTTCATGCAGGCTAGATTAAGGATGATATGGTTGAACAATTAAATGCCCAGGATTTCGAGAGTAAAGCTATATTGCCCCAGGAGCAATCTCAAAGTAGCAGCTAGCAATTAGCCATTCAGAGCAAAGGGCTGTTTGACTATTTATAACCCCTGACCGTCCACTGCCTTCAGGGGCCCATGTCTCCTTCATATTAAGGAATGAAGATATGGCAGATTCCATTCCTAGGAGCTATAGAACCTGGGTGGAGCTTGGCATTGATACTGTTGCTCAGCTGGTCTTGTTTCCTATGCAGCAGGAACTCTGTGACTTAAGGATGGAGACTTTCACTTACAGTTAAGGTATGTGACATCTGCATGTGTCCACTGGGCCATCTGATTCACACAAACTTGAGCAAATTTGTGTTTGTTTTTAGGTAAGTCAGTGATAAAGGCAGTATTTCAGGTGCCTACCCGAATTTCAGAGACCATAGGTATGGTGGTATAACATTTACACAGTAGTTATCTATAAAATCTCTATAGATTATATAGATACAAAATATCTATATAATACCTATATATTATCTTGTCTTCTAGAGCAGGGACTTCTGACTCATGTAGCAATACTGAGAATATAGTCAAGTCCTCAGTAAATATCTATTAACTGATTGAGCAAAGAAATGAATAAGATAAAACCTTGAAATTAGTGACTTGGGCAGGAAAAAGGAAAAGAACACCCAGGGTATAGGTGGAAAGGAAGAAAG
>NW_011494919.1:2138989-2165449 GCF_000754665.1 Bison bison bison | reverse complement strand
TTGGTATGACAACGCATTGTCACATGCATACATGTTCAGTCATGTCCAACTCTTTGCGACCCCATAGACTGTAGCCTGCCAGGTTCCTCTCCATGGAATTTTCCAGGCAAAAATACTGGAGTGGGTTGTCATTTCCGGCTCCAGGGAATCTTCCCCACCCAGGGATGGAACCCACATCTCTTGCCTCCCCTGCATTGGCAAGCAAATTCTTTACCACGGGCTCCATCTGGGAAGTCACTATGACAATGCATTAAGTGAAAGTCGCTCAGACATGTCCTACTCTTTGTAACCTCTTGGACTAGTCCATGGAATTCTACAGGCCAGAATACTGGAGTGGGTAGCCACACTCTCCTCCAGGGGATCTTCCCAACCCCAGGGATCGAACCCAGGTCTGCCAGCAGTGTTTTAAAATATATTCTAATATTGTGTAAAATCGTGTCATACACCCCACCCGTGGTAAATCTAATGATATAAATGCAAACATTCTGCTGCAGTTGAAAAAAAAATGTTTCAAGTGTCCTTTCTTTCAGCAAACTCATTGTTAAAGAGGAAGAAACCAAGCTGACATGTGCTGTGGGCTGTCCTAGAACTCTGCACAAACTGTTCTGAGAGAACCCAGGAAGTTTGGGGAAAACCGGGCCAGAAGCACAACTCTGGGCACGAGAGAGAACAAGGAGAAGCTTTCCCAGCGGAGGCCGGGATGCAGGCCATCACTGTGGTAGTGAAGACTCCCAACAGAGGAGTCCAGCCGGGGGCTGCCCAGCTGCTTCACCCTACATAGACCTGCATCAGCCTGGATGAGGGCCATCTTTGTGCCATCGTCTGTCCCCAGGTGAGGGAGGATGGGTTGGGAGGAATTCACCTGCTAGAAAAGCCTCCTTTTCTAACTCATCTTCCTGGAAAGTGAAAGTCACTTAGTCATGTCTGAATTATTGTGACCCCCATGGACTATACAGTGAATTCTCCAGGCCAGAATACTGGAGTGGGTAGCCGTTCCCTTGTCCAGGGGATCTTCCCAACCCAGGGATCAAACCCAGGTCTCCCACATTGCAGGTGGATTCTTTACCAGCTGAGCCACCATCTTCCTGGAGGGGCATCTTTATTCTAATTTGCACAGACACCATCATGCAGCTTGATTAGAGCCATACACTGTGAAAATGTGTGTGTGCTCAGTCATTTCCAACTCTTTGAAACCCCATGGATTGTAGCCAGCCAGGGATTTCCCAGGAAAGAATACAGGAGTGGGTTGCCATTTCCTCCTCCAGGGGATCTCCCCAACCCAGGGATTGAACCCGGGTCTCCCGCATCTTCTGCGTTGGCAGGTGGATTCTTTATCATTTGTGCCATGATGATGAGTCTAATTGCTCACCAAGTGGGTTTCAATTCCTTCTTCTTTCCCAACTTTCTCTCCCATTGTTATAAATACAGAGATGCATTGCTGGGGTGGGGGGAGCTCGAATCTTGTCTCTATTCAGTATTCTTCCAATTTACCCTCTGCTACAGAGAAAATAATATCCCCCAAGATATCTACATATCTACATTCCCCAAAATCTGTGAATACGTGTTACATGACAAAAGGGAATTAATGGTTATAGATAAAATTAATGTTAACTGGTTGACCTTAAAATAGAGAGTATCTTGGAATATTTAGGAGAGTCTCACGTTATCACAAGATTCCTTAAAAGTGGAAGAGGGAGACAAGAGAGGAGGTCGGAATGATGTGATGTGAAGAGGACTGGATACATCTTCACTGGAGGAAGGGACCCCCAGCCGAGGGTGTTAGGCAGCCTTCTTCTAGAAGCTGGGAAAGGGTAGGCAGCGGATTGTTCCCTCAGTCTCCAGGAGGAACACGGAGACTCTAATTGATCCCTTCCTGGTAGCTCAGTGAGACCCAGGTCAGACCTCTGCTTAGGAGAACTGAAAGATAATATACGTGCATTGGTTTAAGCCACTACGTTTGTGGCGATTTGCAACAGCAGCAAAAGGAAACCAACACACTTTCTCTCTGACCCCAAAGACATCCCTGTTTTGCCTCTTTTTGTTTCCAGATTCCACATCTCTTACTGTTCCTTTGCAATTTCTTGTTAGCATCTCTCGAATATCTCTAAAATATTGTTCTTTCCCAGGTTACACAGTTACTTCTCTTTTCCTGCTCTTCAGGAATCACAAATTTGCTGAACATGGCCCAGATTCAGCCTGTAGCTATGTTTCCATTGGCCTCACAGTGTTTTTTTCAGGAGCCAAATTGAAATGTTCTTAGGTAAGTAAGACATGTGTCCTCTAGTTTTTCATAACTCACCCTACTCCATATTGTATTTCACCCAGCCTACTTCCCCGGCTTAAACTAAGGAAAATCCTTTAAGGTTTTGAGTTGAAGCCCTCGTCTCCTAAAATATAAATAGATAATGAGATGTTGAGATGTTATATACTGGGCTTCCCAAGTGGTGCTAGTGGTAAAGAACCCACCTGCCTGCCAATGCTGGAGACATAAGAGATGCGGGTTTGATTCCTGGGTTGGGAAGATGCCCTAGAGGAGAGCATGGCAACCCTCTCCAGTATTCTTGCCTAGAGAACCCCATGGACAGAGAAGCCTGGTGAGTTGTGGTCCATAGGGTTGCAAAGAGTTGGACATAACTGAAGTGACTTAGCACACATGCAAGATGTTATATTAAAAAGAATTCTTGAGTCAAATAGGTTTAGGAAATGCCAAGATTGATAAAAGTAGGTTGTTATATGACAGAAGTTGACAGCCTTAATTATGCTAATTATCATATATCATATAATATAGGATGTAGATGCAAATGGCATGTGGCATCTCCCCAACTTATGTCCCCATAGAACCTTAGCGAGGACAGCGTCTTATAGGTGGGGTGCTCCAAGTAAGCCGTTGAACAACATGTGTTGTTCAATACACTCTTTTCATTACCGCAACCATCATGCATATTTTTATGTTGCTGCTGCTGCTACTGCTAAATCACTTCAGTCGTGTCCGACTCTGTGTGACCCCATAGACGGCAGCTCACCAGGCTCCCCCGTCCCTGGGATTCTCCAGGCAAGAACACTGGAGTGGGTTGCCATTTCCTTCAATGCATGAAAGTGAAAAGTGAAATAAAGTCGCTCAGTCGTGTCCGACCCTCAGCGACCCTGTGGACCGCAGCCTTCCAGGCTCCTCCATCCATGGGATTTTCAAGGCAGGAGCACTGGAGTGGGGTGCCATCGCCTTCTCCGATCTTTATGTTAATGGCTTCCAAAAGCTATAAACATAATAAATCAGACACATACAAAGCACACACTGCATGTTACATACTGTTCTAAGTGCTTTCACACATATAAGCCAATACATGATTCTGAATGATAAGAGGCACTATTCTTATCCCAATTTTACAAGTAAAGTAACTAAGATCTAGTGAACTTATCATGTGCCCAATGTCACATGCTAAGAAGGTTACAAAGCTGTAACCCACCTTGTTTCCGAGTCTGCACTGAACCATCTACTTCGAGCACTCACTCTGCTCTTGAACTGGAGGTGTGGGTTCCATATAAGAAAGTACTTTCTACCAGAAGTAGCTGAAAATATAACAAGTCATCTCAGATAAGATTAAATTCACTGTCTCAAAAAGAGGTTTGGAGGACTTCTTAAAAGGGAATTTTCTGGGAGGCACTAGTATTGAAGACATCTAATCTAACCATAAGATCTCTCTAAATATGAGATTCTAAAAGGATAAGAGAATCTATATTGAGTGGAAAGGCGACACGAGCAAAGGTAAGGAATGTTGTTTGAAGCAGACCAGCCTGGCTGTTATGAAAAACTTCACGAAGAATGGTTGCCAAGTAACGTTTCAAATATAAACTGGAATCAGATTGCAGGAAGCCTTGAATGTCAGCAAAAGAGGGATTTGACCTCAATCCTTTGATATGGAGTGCTAAAAAGCATTGCATCAGGAAAGTGACGAAGGTTTTAAACATACACACACACACACACACACGCACGCACGCACATACACACACGTACATAGTGACAAGAAGGAAATGAATCAATTGTCTTGATCTGCTGAGTGGTGACTCGGGTCAGGCCTCTTTGGCATGCTCTATTCCTCCCCTTCCCACTAGGTGGCACCAGAACTCAAAATCAGGTCACTAGAAAAGGCTGTCCCTCTGTTCTTTTTTGTAGGATGACTTTGTATAAGGAAAATTGATGTGATGTGAACATACCAAAAAATATTTTATAGCCAATTCTTAATTTGCCTTTTCCTTCACCCTGGGGTGTATTTCTCAATAGTTAACAATTTTCAGCTTAACTGACTGTAACATTCTAAAGAACAGCTTCTGGGGACCCTGCCAGTTTAGAGCACTAGCGTAGACCAAGTACTGCATCCTGAAGAAATAGCTAACAGCCAGCTGGAAGCTGATACAGTGGAAATTATTCCACTCTTGATGCAATAAGGGGGACCACGGAGGATTTTCAGCAAGCTGGTTGAATTACCTCCTAGAACTGAACTCTAGTTAGAGGATGGAAAGGGGGTGCAAGCCTGAGCTAACTCATTACCTAATTCTTCAGGAAAGAAATAGCGTCCAGAACATTGTCCCTCCTTCCTTTCTGAATGCCTTTTCTTGGTACAAACTATTTTACACGAAAGACAGCTTCTCTTTTAGGTATTTCTTAACTTTTTCCTTTAGTGCCACAGGTCTTATTCTGTCCTTTTAAAGGACGGGAGGAAAGTAGGCTTTCACTTTGTTGGAAAGTCAGTGTGATCACAAATTGACACAGAAAGCAGTCATTTCTGGTCACAAGTAAATTTGTATGTGGTGACAAAGTACCCATAAATCAAGATTCCTGTTTTAAACATCCTAAGACCAGTTCATATGTTTCAAAAAATCAAAAGGCAAATGGCAGAGAGCCCAAATCTTCACAGGTTAAGTGGGCACATGGAATTTTCCCCTAAATCCTTCAAGCTGAAATTTGAGGAGGAAATGCAAAGTTAGTGAACGTGTTACAAAGGAGGCTTTGTTAAAGATACACAGACTCTGTCTAAATACCACAGTCTCAATTTTTCCCTGATTCTAAAGACAAAGGAAAAAAATATGTGTAACATCACTTAATTTCATTTGAAATTTTTATGCTTCTAGTTTTTCTACACCCACCTCTTCTAAAATGGGACATAGAAGAGAGTGGCTAAAATAGATGATAGACTTATGGACTTGGATAAATAATTAATGGCCTGGAGTAATTAGCTGGAAGATGTTTAATCTTTAATCTGTCTGAGTCATCACAAGCATTTGCGCCCACTCACAAAGTATTGCACTCATTATGCGTGTATATATTTTGTCAAGATGGAAATTAATATATGATGAGAATCAGCACTTTGAGAAATTAAAATATGAAACAAGTCTGTTTGGTCTCTTTGTTCAAGATAAACGAGATTTCACTTTTCTTTATTTTACCTAATAAGAAAAAAGTTGTAGAAATTCCGTCTGTGTGCATAAGCAAGAAGTCAAACTTTTTGGTGAGGGAAGCAAAATAGTTGGCTCATTTTGTCTTTGTTTCGGGACTTTTTCCAGGAGAAAATAAAAGGCCAAACCAAAAACACCTCATTATTAAAGTATCTGGTGAACAATTAGGGTTCTTTCAGAGGACTTCAGGGGAAAAAAAATGTCCTTTAACATAATGCTATTTTGCAATTTATAGCTGTGTTCTTCAATGTGGTGTTTTCCAATACAATTTTATTACAGGCTTTAAATTATACTTTCACAGGAAAGGTCTGCCTTTAAACTTTTAGGTCAGAATTGTTCAGATCTTTTCACACTGAATCAATCAGGTTTAAAGCTGGCAAAATCCTTGGCAGCCTTGTAAATCTTTCAAAAGATGTTATCCAATTACCCTTCATGGGCCACAGGATTCTACAGCGTGACTATTTCCTTCTCTATGAGGAATTAAGTGCTCATGAGAGGTTAGAAAGCAATGGAGTTGAAAAGTAAGGTTTTGCATTTTTTTTCTCCCATTTACATGGTATAGATATAGCTCCAGCTACTAATATATTGTGAGAACCGCCACAGACATTCTGATCTAAACAGTGGCCCTGGTATCACTGAAGTTTTTTTTTTATTTGCTTTAAATTAGCAAAAAAAAAAAAAAGAATTAAAAAAAGAAAAAGCACATACTAGTATCAGAATGGTGCGCATTACAAAATCTTATTTAGGACCTGTATTCAGAATTTAGCATAAAGTTATATGCCAAATAGAAAGCACAAGAGATCACTATTTCTCTCAAGTGAATTTGTTTTTCAAGAAAAACAAATTTTTAGGTATACTCTATAAATACACATGGGATTGGAAAAAATAACAAAGAAGATAAATGTACTTCTTTAGTGTGGGTCTTGATCTTCTAAAAAATGTGCTTATTTTCCACTTTTAAAGAAACACATATTCATCTTTGTTAGTTTTTCCTCTAGGTTGTCAATATAGAATACTAATAAAATGCTAAGGAGACATTCAATTTATATAAAAGCTTATTTCATGCCACTTGGCTTTGAGAGGAAGAATTATCATGGGCAGAATCATTTTGAAATAATTTTTCAAGAAAAAGTGTGAATGTGCCTACAGATTTCCTTCATGAAGCCTAGAAAAGCTTTGCTTTCCTTTGTGATGTAAAAGGCTGCTTGGAGGTTATGGGATCCCAGTTGCACCTTTGACCTCAAAGCCTCTGGAGTCATTCATTTGTCATGACCTTTGACCTTTGGCAAATCACAACCCTGACTTATCTGTTTCTCTTGATTTTTACTACCTATAACAAAAGCTCTTTCCCCCTCTGGAATGCATAAGCAGAAGTCATATAAATGTTTAAAAATAGTTTGTCAGCCAACAATCTGGCCAAGAGAAGATAAGTATCATAAACAAAAACAAAAAAATCACAAAGCATGAAGGAAAATATCTAACATTTAAAGTGTCCTCTGGTGGAATAGATTGATTTCAGGGACTACAGTGTGAACAGTTGGCCACATGTTCCCTCTCTTAAAATCTTTGTTTTCTTTGATTTAAAATGTGATGTAGCAAGAGGTGGGAATTTGGTGCTGTTATAAATTGTGCTTCTGATTCTTTGCAGGCTGGTCATTAAAACTTGCAGACATCACCCCTGCAGCTGTGTGTTCATCAACACTTCCTTTTAACCACTATCTAAATTGCTTCCATGTCCAGAGAAATGCAGTTCCCCTTATCAGGATTGTGAGTGAAAGGTGAATATGTGTAAACATTTGGACTAAAACAGAATTGGAACCAACTCAAGTACAGATGAGGAACCAAGACAGTTCATTTTAAAAATGTGTGTAAAAAAAAAAATAAATAAAATAAAAATAAAAATGTGTGTAGGAGCCCTCTGCATCGAACAGTTACTCAGTATATAAAATGTTCAGTCCCAAATATTACTTGGTCTTTTTTTTAACAGTAATTTTCTTTTTTTATTTTATATTTTATTTGATTATTTTTTATAGTAGGTCCCTGTTGGTTATCTATTGTAAATCTAGCAGTATGTACATGTCAATCCCAAATTTAGTCTTTATGATATCAACTGTTACACATGTGTACATTCATGCTTGGTTGCCCAGTTTTGTCTGACTCTTTGTGACCCCAAAGCCTGTAGCCCACCAGGCTCCTCTGTCCATGGAATTTTCCAGGCAAGAATGTGAGTTGCCATTTCTTTCTCCAGGGGATCTTCCATACCCAGGGCTAATACAGACTACTGATTGGTAACTATCAATTGATTTGACCTTTTGTGAGTTTTCCTTTCTAATACTCAAGTTTGTTCATTTGCTTATTTGTTTAAAGCAAATATTAGGGAAGAGGAAGCTTGAAGTTATAGTTTAATAAAAGAGTGAAGGCTTAATACAGCAAAGGGTGATGTATGCTTTTTCACCAAGCTGAGAATTAAATGCAATCTCTTTAATACTCTGAGATTTGTCTACTTAAGGAATACTCTTATGGTTACTTATTTCCCAGCCCCCATGAAGATTCTTATTTTTTCTTTTTGCATTAAGATAGACCATTTTAATATTTATTTTGGGGACAGTTTTATTTTTAGCTATTTTTACTGGCTTTATAGTGGAAATTCACCGATTTTTTTTTTTTCCTCACAGCTTCTCTTTCTCTAAGGATCAAAAGAAGTGCTTGCTGCTTTGAAAATACAGTCCAAACTGGCACATTGATGAAGTTAGTTCTAGATGGACAGTAACCTGGTTTAATTATAATTTAGAAGGAAGATGAAGGGTTTGCCAAGTACTCAAACAAGTCTAGTTAAAATCTTGGCAACAAAGATTTTTCAGTATTTTTAATTCATTTTAAATAGTTGAAAATGGAATCTCTTTTTAAAATCTTAATACAAATCTGTTTATAGAGGTATATGTGCAGTCTATCAATTTTGTAATCTCTAGACAGATTTCAATAGAAAGTTGTACAACTAGTATAACGTTATCCTTCCTGAGGTCGAGGTAGGAAAAAGTGAATGGGCTGCAAACTGTGGAGTGGCAGGTATACTCTGCTCTCTGAAAGTCTGTGGATACCATGTGACATTCTGTGCTATTTGAATGTGTTTTTTTCCTAATTTTCGCATCTATCACCACAACACCAAAAACTTCCTGCAGCAACCAGAATCTTTCCCCCCTCAGATCTCAGCTAAGGGTCCTGTGGTTTCAAATTAGAAATCTCAGAATTCACTCTTCATTACTTTCCCATTGGAATATTTATGACTTCCTGTAGAGCTAGTCTTCAATAAAATTTAATTAACCATATGGAAATTGGAGGGAATTTGTTGAGTTCTAAAAGTGTTTTGAGTCTGAAAGTTGAGTCAATAGAAGATAAATTGACCCCTTAATTTCACAGAAATCTGGTACATCATTTGGATAAGATAACTAAAGGATGGACATTATCCATGTTTTAAGTGTTTCCCCTACTTTAAGCCATTCAAATAAGGCTGTCTCTCGTTTTTTCTCCTTCTTCCTGAAAAAACGGGGTCTAGAATTTTTACAACTGTGATTTTTAAGTAATAATACATGAAAGATAATAAACAAATTTTACTTAGGGTTTTAGAAGGGTAATACTAACAGCATTATTTCTTAAGACCCCTTTGATCTCAGTGTACACCTCTAGAGCAAGGCATTTTTGAAATGTAAAACATCAGTCTCATTGCTCTTGCCGCCCATCACCTCACCCCAACAACCACAGGCACAATTCTGCTTAACATATGTCAGTCACTATCCATCCAGATAGAGCAGACTTTCTCAACATGGCTACCATTGACAATATGGATGGGATGATTCCTGGTTGTGGGGATTGTCACTTCTCATTTTAGAAGATACAGACTGGTCTCTATCCCCAGATACTAATATCACTCTCCCCAAGTGGTAACAACCAAAAATGTCTTCCATGCCATGCTGCTGTGCTAAGTCGCTTCAGTCATGTCTGACTCACGTCTTCAGATATTGCCAAATGTCCCCAAATTCCTGTCGGTTGTGAATCACTGAGATAGAAATTAAATGCTCAAAAAAAAGTCTGCATGTCCTTTTCCTACCTATCAAATCCTGTATTATTCAGAGTTCTCCAGAGAAACAAAACCAATAGTATGTGTGTGTGTTTATTCACTAAGTCCTGTCTGACTCTTGGCAACCCCATGGACTATAGCCTGCCAAGCTCCTCTGTCCATGGGATTTCCCAGGCAAGAATACTGGAGTGAGTTGTCATTTCCTTCTCCAGGGGATCTTCCCGACTCAGGGATTGAACCCAGGTTTCCTGCATAGCAGGCAGATTCTTTACTACTGAGCCACCTGGAAAGTCCTTATAGATAGTGTGGTATCAATAGAAAGAGATTTATTATAAGGAATCGGATCACATAAACAGGGAGGCTGGCAAGTCCAAATCCACAGCATGGCCCAGCAGGTGGGAGACCCAGGAGAATGGATGGAACAGGTGAAGTTAAAGGCGGTCCACTGGAGACTTCACCTCCCTCAGTGATCCCTTCCCAAGAAGAGATCCTCAGCCTTCAGGGACACAGACCTTCCTTCAGTTCCTTGAACATATATTCTTGCGCATCTCAGGTCTTTGCCACCTGATATGCCCAGTCGTGCGGCACTTTTTGCCACCACATCCTGTCATTGAGCAACTAACTCCTTTCCATTAACATTCTCTTGTGCTTCCTGATGGCATTTTCCCCAGCCTTCTTGGGTAGGTAACCTCTTCTCTAATTTTGCTTCCACAGCACTTATGCAGCTTCTTCAAATCACTTAGCACTGCTAAGTCCTTGGGGCCCTTTCATTTTTATTTTGCTCTGTAGCCCCAGTACCTGGCATATAGTAAGTACAGTTGTTCCTTGGTATCCACAGAAGGTTGGCTCCAGGAGCCCAGTGAATACCAAAATCCATCGATGCTCAAGTCCTTCATATAAAATGACATAGTATTTACATATAGCCTATACACATGGTTTCAGATACTAAAATCATCTCTAGGCTACTTATGATACCTCATACAATGTAAACACCATGTAAATATTTGCTAGGACACAGGAAACCAGTTTTGTTTGGGAGAACTTTCTAGAATTCTTTTTTCAGAGTATTCTCAATTCTGGTCAAATCCATAGATGTGGAACCCACAGATACAGAGCTGAATATTTGTTGGCCGCCTGAACAAATGAATGAACATTTACCCCAAATAGTTTTCAGATGATTACTGGCTCCCCAAGTGGTCGTTGGTGAAAGTACTGATACCCTAGGCCTCATTCCCACTGTTTCTTATTCCAATCCTTTTGAACACTGTAAAACACATCACTTTTTTTATACTACAGGAGCACTTGTCTGTTTTTTGTTGTTGTTTGTTTATTTATTTATCCATATTTGGCTGCGATGGGTCTTTGTTGGCAGTGCCGGCTCCTCACTGTGGTGGCTTCAGTTGCTGCAGAGCACAGGCTCTTGGGCATGTGGGCTTCAGCAGTTGCAGCTTGCGGGCTCTACAGCATGGGCTCAGTAGTTGTAGCACACAGCCTTAGTTGCCCTGTGGCATGTGGGATCTTAGTTCCTCGAACAGGGATCGAACCCACGTCCCCTGCATTGTCAAGAAGACTCAACCACTGGACCACCAGCGAAGCCCCATGTCATGAGCATTTGTAAATACACTCTATACATTTTGGAATTTAACACCTTAAGGAAAGGTAGGTATCAGTGATCAAAGTATTGTCTCTGGGCTCCAAATTTACCCCTCAGCTCCTTGCTTTGTGATACTGGAGTTGGAACACATGAAGATTTCTCCTTTGCCATTTGGTACCATACTAAGCTTTGTCAATAGAGTATGTCACAGGAGGGACAGTGCCAGAGAGACTTCATTTGACTGGATTGCATCCTCTCATCTTGTCCCTCAGATGCAGCTGCTAGAGGTGTGGGTTCAGCAGGTCCAGTTGCACAGCCCTCTGGCAAGTTTTACCAGGACCCCAATGGAAGTCTCTGAAATCAGTTCCTCCTCACCAGCCCCTTCCACCTGGCCATAACCAGTTTTGTCCTAGGGCTATTCAGTGAACTATTCTGCCACTGGATGGGTCCAGTCACACTCTCACCAGTGAATTCCAAATCTGTGTTGGAGAGGGTGCCCAACCCTCACTCTAATTGTCTTCCTTCATCAGGTACTGTCTCTCAGTGCTAGGGGATTGTTCGAGTTCTCCTTTATGCCCTCTGAGAGGCTATATACTTGCTGCTGCTACTGCTACTGCTAAGTCACTTCAGTTGTATCGGACTCTGTGCAACCCCATAGATGGCAGCCCACCAGACTCGCCGTCCCTGGGATTCTCCAGGCAAGAACACTGGAGTGGGTTGCCACTTCCTTCTCCAATGCATGAAAGTGAAAAGTGAAAAGTGAAAGCGAAGTTGCTCGGTGGTGTCCAAGTCTTAGTGACCCCATGGACTGCAGCCTACCAGGCTCCTCCGCCCATGGGATTTTCCAGGCAAGAGTACTGGAGTGGGGTGCCATTGCCTTCTCTATATACTTGCTACCAGTTAATAATTCTTTGTATTAAATGATCTCTTTTCAAATTACTGGTGTGAATTCTGTTTCCTATAACTCTGAAACAGCAGATCAATGAATTAAAAAGTCTGAATACACGCACATGAACACACGCATGTAGTTTTATTTCAAGAACATTGAAATATGCCTTTCTAAGATGAAACACTGTAACAAACAGCTTTTTAAGGACATCCTATAATGATCAGTATCCAAGAAACAGAATTTTACTGCTGGATGGAGTCCAAACGGCCACTCAGCCCCTTTTTTTCAGTGGAAGCATCACAGTCACAAGAGGTTAAGTGACTTCATATCCTGAGTGGATTAAGACCCTGGGGACCTGATAGGAGGCAGCTCCTCCATAAAATGTTCCCCCACTCTGTGCCCCACCCCCATTCCCGGGGAAGATGCTCTCTGGACCTTCACAAGATGACTCACTGGCTTTTTTATGAGGACTCATGGGAGGGAGAGATTTCTCTCAATTCTAAGTACCAGAAATAATTATGCTTCTTCTTAACAACTGCTCCAGATTTAGCTCATAGACAATGTGAATTATGTAAATGCTCATCTTCCATTTAGGACGGTGGCCAGGAAGCTCCTGGCCAGGGGACAGCACCTCAGGACAGACATACCTTTTGCATCCCCACCCTCCTCCCGCTTAATCTCAGCTCTTTTCTATCCAGTGTTCCCCTTTCCCTTGATTTTAACCCTTATTATCTTATTACACATCAGACCCTTTAAAACAATGATTTAAGAATAGGCTCACTATCAGCTCTACTCCAAAATAAAATAAAATTTTTTAAATGGATAGGTTAGCTATAAAAATATTCAAGTACAAACCTTCAGTTTTCCTTATGCTCACTTCAACATTCTTTTCATTACATTGTGTTTGCTGACAATGGAAAGGAGTTTAAATACTTACATACTCCCCAAAATGGGTGCACCTTGAACACCTAAAAGCAATGTGTTCAAACGTTTCAAAATATCCCCTGTCGAATGTGCTTTATGTTGCAGGGAGCTCAACCTGGTCCTCTGTGGTCGTATAGGTCCTCCTGGTCCTCTAGGTCCACAGTCTAGAGGGGTGGATGGGGTGGGAGGTGGGAGAGAGGTTTAAGAAGGGGGCACATATGTATAACCTATGTCTGGTTTGTGTTACTGTGTGGCAGAAACCAAGACAACATTGTAAAGCAATTATCCTCCAATTAAAAATAAATAAAATTACCTGTCACTTACTTACCTAATTAATATGCTTAATAAATTGTCCAAATAATAGAAATATTTATCAACTTCTTAGCTGTTCTTTCAGTGCAAAGACATCCAAGCTGATAAAGCCTGACTATAGCAAAGCTGGCCATAGGTTCAGCAAAGATAATCTTTTATCTTTTTCTTACCAGTTCATTGAATTATAGTGTCAAAATTCGGTTTGTTTCAAGGATGGTCATTTAGCCGTGTTCCTCAAAATACAAAGGGGGAAAAAAATCTCTTCTCTGTCCTTTTTCTTTATTTTTATGATCTTATTATTTTTTCTTGCTGAATAAGCCCCTTTCTTTTTTGTGAGTCTCTCTGGGATGGTGAGAGATGGCTGTTCGGAACCTTATTTACACCCAGGCGCCCTCATGTTTCTGTGCTTCTGTAGCCCAGCTCTCCACCTGCCATTTATCATGGGCAGTGACTAAGACTTTCTAAGGGCAAAATAAATATTTGCTGAATAAATCCTCAGAGCTGCTACCAAATATGGAAAGTACTGGAGACAAAGAAGCAATCTCTGATATAAGGTAGCTGCAGCTGGAAATACAGAAATTGCATGAAATTCCTGATCTTCTCCTCATAATTCCCCCAAATGGGAAAGGTTTCTTTTTTGTTTCTTTCTGTACTGAAGCTGAAAAGCCATATACTTTTGGCTTTGTCTGATTTCAAAGACATTTTTCTGACCAATGTTTTTCTTATTTTCCTTCACTTCAGAGAAACCCAGGCACTTCGTGCCCTTGGCAAAGATTCATTCTTTTCATTCAGTATCTCTGTGAGAATTTGCCAAAGCTTTTGTGCAAATACACCTGATAACCTTTGGCTCATTCATACCCAGAAAGCCTTCAGTGAAACAAAGTCAGGCACATTGACCTACAGACCAACCTAACAGAGGGAATCCTGGGAAATGGGCCTCAGAAGCAAGTGGGCTAAGAAGGTAAAAGTTAGAATGAAGTGCTAAGGAGGCAATGCCTCTGCATTCCTCTTGTTGTTAGGAGTGTATTGTAAGACAGAGGCTTTCTGCCATTTCTGACTTAACTCTGAGTACGGTTCATAGATAGTGGTCCACCATCCTTTTAACCTTCAGATTTCCGGTTTATTTCAGAAAATATAAGATCAATTTTCCAAGTAATTCAATCAGCTCATTGGGTTAATGCCCTTCATGGCTTCAAATATCTTCTTGTGCCTAATTCTATTACCCAAGGCTTTGATCTTCAAAACTAAAGTCTGTGTTCCTCTGAGGGCTCTTCTGGGGGTAAATAGCTTGACTGAGTCAATGATGAATTAATCTTTATCTTCGGACACCCTAAGTTCTTCACATGAACTAATGGAAAATAGAATAGACAAAGGAATTAAGAAAGACACATTTCAAATACCATGTCATTTCAGTTGATATTTATTAAAAAAAAAACACACTAATATTAGTTGTCGTTCAGTTGCTCAGGTATGTCTAACTCTTTTCAACTCCATGCATGGACTGCAGCACACCAGGCTTTCCTGTCCTTCACTATCTCCTGGAGTTTTCTCAAAATCAGGTCCATTGAGTTGGTGATGCCATCCAACCATCTCATCCTCTGTCACTTCCTTCTCCTCCTGCCTTCAATCTTTCCCAGCATCAGGTTCTTTTCCAATGAATCGGCTCTTCGCATTAGGTGGCCAAAGTATTGGAGCTTCAGCTTCAGCATCAGTCCTTCCAAAGAACATTTAGGGTTGATATCCTTTAGGATTGACTGGTTTGATCTCCTTGCAGTCTGAAGAAATCTCAGGAGTCTTCTCCAGCACAGCAGTTCAAAAGCATCAATTCATCGGTGCTCAGCCTTAGTAGATTTTCAAATATATACCAATCTGAAAAATGTGTTTTTTTTGAAATTATTCATAGAAAACTATGCTTATGCTTTCCAGTGTTATCAATCACCTGAAATTTTCTGATGAGCACTTTTAAGACATTTTAAGACTTAAGACATTTCAGACACTTTGCCTGAAGTTTGTAACTGTATGCGTAATGAAAGCATGCACAGTGGAAGTGGAAGTTCTCCTGGCTTGGTGATGTAATGTTGGGCAGTGATATAAAAAGCAGTGCAGAAAAAGAGCTTTCTAGATGCTCTGCACAGACAGGGTTCCTGGGAGCCCGGGGAAGCCATGCTGGAATTTGCTGCAGTTCCATCTGCTCTTGCCCATTTCTGATAAGATACGGAATCCTTGAGTAATTAAACCAGAGCTGTAATCTCCCCACTAGAGAGCCTGTCCTTGGCATTAACAGTGGTGTTGCCTCGTTAAATGCATTACCTGAGCTTCCTTCCCCCTGACAACCACGCAGGTTCCTCCAAGGCCATTAGCCGGATAATATGAATGAGCAAACATGAAGAAGGCAGGCTTGCACAATACTTAGTAACATACCTATGACAATTATCATGGCTATTTTTTACTCTGGCCGAATGACAGTGGGAATAAAACTGCATGGAGAAATCTACGGCTTAAGTGTGCTTAGTTTTGGGGTGAATATAGAGATAAGGGCTGGTGCAGTTTAAAAATAAATGATTCTGTTGCCATGGTTTCCTTCTTTATAAATTCCTTTCAACATGAATTGCTGTTGTTGTGTTTAATTTTAGATTCATGCAGATTTTCGACAAATAAGAATCCCTATACATATGAGAAATGGTTTTTCAAAAGCTGCAGGAAGAGATGTTTGGCAGTCTGGCTTAAACACTTCTGAGCAGAATAAACTGCAGGGTTCTGGCTATAGACAACTGCCAAAGGAAAGCAAATAAAGAGAATGAGAACTTAGAGAACACATAAGACTACATTTAACCTTATGATTAAAAAGGAATTCATGTTACTGCAAGCTTTAAGGGAAAATGTTGAGTCTTAAAGATGGCCTCTCAATAGCAGGGGCCATAGGGAGACAGATGTCCCTCCTAGGAAGTAAGTCTCTAGACAACCAACCGGTAAATGTCAATTTAGATAAATATGCATTTATTAATATCAAAGGGTCTAATTGTGTTTTCAAAATCTGTTCTATTACTTCAAATACAGTTGCATTCTTGAATAGGGTGTCAGAATTGTTTATATCTGCTCAAAAAATAGCTCTGCTTCATTCTTTTTTCCAATTTAGTAATGGTTATTTCAAACTTGGATATTCTATGACAAACCCAGACAGCATATTAAAAAGAAAAGACATCACCTTACTGACAAAGGTCAGTGTAGTCAAAGCTGTGGTTTTTCCAGTAGGCAGGTACGGATGTGAGTGTTGGACCATAAAGAAGGCTGAGCACCAAACATTTGATGCTTTTGAACTGTGGTGCTGGAGAGTACTCTTGAGGACAGACAGCAAGGAGATCAAACCAGTCAATCCTAAAGGAAATCAACACTGAATATTCATTGAAAGGACTGATGCTGAAGCTCCAATACTTTGGCCACCTGATATGATGAGCTGACTCATTGGAAAAGACCCTCATGCTGGGAAAGGATGAGGGAAAGAGGAGAAGGGGGCGATTAAGGATGATATGCTTTGATGGTATCACTGACTCAATAGACATGAGTTTAAGCTAACTCCATAAGATAGTGAAGGACAGGGAAGACTGGTTGTGCTGCAGTCCCTGGCGTGGCAAAGAGTCAGACATCACTTATTGACTGAATAACAGTGATTCCAAACTTGGAAAAGCATAAACAGAAAGGAAGAGCTGACTTTACCAAAGAAGTTCTTCTTCCTCACGCATTTATTACAGGATTTTTTAAATGGTAAAATCCTCTACCACTATTAAAATAGGACTTGATTTTAAAAAGAAGGAAGGGATAAAATTACTTTGGCAGAAATGCATTATAATATACTTATTATGTAAGCAGTAGACTCTGAAATGTTGGTAAATGCTTGTTTCAAGTGTAAATTTAATGATTTATTTAAAATTTTGTTTTTGCTATTCATTTTCTTTTTCTAAGGATTTTGCAGTTAATCTCAATAATCCAGCAAATGAAAAATCCAGAAGTTAGAATACACTAAGATAGTAAGGGTAGGAATTCATTATATCTGAAAGGAAATGAGTGAACCATATTTGTCTTCATAAACTTATTTTCTAATTTGGTTACTCTGATTTATTACAGCAATTAATCAATTGTTTTGTTAATTGTACATTTGCTGTTTAGTCATTCAATTTCTGTTTTCATTTAAAAAAACTGAAAACTCAGAAAATAAATTCTTGAAATATTTTAGTCCAATTAAAGTTGAAACAGAAGTTTGTTGTATTTCTCTTTTTTAAAATTGAAGTATAGTTGATTTACAATGTTATACTTGTTTCAGGTGTACTCCATAATGTTTTTGTGGATTATATTCCATTATAAGTTATTACAAGATGATGGCTATAATTCCCTGTGCTATACAGTATATCCTTGTTGCTTATCGTTTATCCATAGTAGTTTGTATCTGTTGATGTCATATCCCTAATTTGTCCCTCCCCCTTTCCCCTCTCCCCTTTGGTAACTGCAAGTCGGTTTTCTGTATCTGTGAATCTGTTTCTGTTTTGCATATGCATTCATTTCTATTATTTTTTTGATTCCACATATAAGCGATATCATACAACATTTGTCTTTCTCTGTCATTTCACTAAGCATAATATTCTCTGGGTCCATCTACATTGCTTAAATGACAGAATTTCATTCTCTTTATGGCTGAGGAATATTTCATATATATATGTACATATACACGTACACATATATATACACACAACACATTTTTATTCCCTCGTCTGTTGATAGGCACTCAGGTTACTTCAATGTCTGAGCTATAATGCTGCTTTGATCACTGGGGTGCATGAATCTTTTCACATTAGTATTCGTGGTATTCCTCTTCATGTACCTTATATTAAAATTTACACATAACAATTTTAGAAAGTTTTGGAGGGTGTGTGTGTGTGTGTGTATTTGGAAAAGAGACAGGGGATTTGATGATTAAGATATTTCAACTAATAACATAGACATAGCCCAAGTTAATGGAATGATTTTATTAGTCTCCACTTCTTTCTGTGAGAGTATTGCCTCATGTTTTATAATATTTCTATAGTATACAATCAGACAAAAACTATTGTGTAAAGTCATACGTGTTTTGAAATTTTCGTGCATAGATCAGAGCTGCTCCTCAGAGCAGACTTTATCAAATATCTACTTTTTCTAAAGGGGTAGGGATTGCTGAGGACCTGCTTCTTTGATTTTTTTCTCTGAGTTTTCAACTTCCCAGTGTCACAAACTGTAAGAAATAAATCCCTGTTGTATACAAGTCACCCAGTGGGTAGCATTCTGTTACAGCGGCCTGAACAAACTAAGACTAAGAAAACTGAGATCTATTCAAAGAAGGAATGAAACAAGCTCTCCAGAACAGAAAATTATGACCAACTGAAACTAAGGATGCCCTAGATAAGCATACTAAAAGTTTAGACACAACTGAAGAAAAGAAAATGACCTGAAAAATGGATCCAAGGACAAAATATCCAGTTTGACGTATAGAGAGGAAAGAAAGCTAGAAAAGAGACTGAGAGAATATTGGACAAGATGTCAAAATCTAACATGGCTTCCCAGGTAGCTTAGTGGTAAAGAATCCTCCTGCCAATGCAGGAGACTCAGGAGAAGCGGGTTCGATTCCTGGGTCAGGAAGATCCCCTGGAGCAGGAAATGGCAACCCACTCCAGTATTTCTTGCCTGGAAAACCCCATGGACAGAGGAGCCTGGAAGGCTACAGTCCAGGGGTCACAAAGAGTCAGACACGATTGTGTGAATGAGCAGGCACACATGTGAAGTCTAATATATGTGGATTATAGTCCCAAGGGGAAGACAAGAGCAGAAGAGAGAGAAGTAATATTTGAAGATATAATAGCCTAGAATTCTATCAAATAAATTAAAAAACATCATCACAAATTTAAAAAGCAACATGAACCTTGAGCGTGATAAATACAAAGAAAAACACACCTAGGCAAATTACCAAAATGTGTGAAGTGACTTCCCTGGTGGCTCAGTGGTAAAGAAGCCACCTGCCAATGCAGGAGACACAAGTTCAATCCCTGATCTGGGAAGATTCCACATGCCACAGAGTAACTAAGCCTGGGAGCCACAATTACTGAGCTTGTGCTCTAGAGCCCGGAGCTGCAAGTACTGAGCCCACGTGCTACTGCTGAAACCCACACACCCTAGGGCCCTAGAGCCCGAAGTCACCATGATGAAAAGGCCATGCACCTCACCCCCACTCGCCACAACTAGAGGAAAGCCTGTGTCCAAAGCCCACAATGCAGCACAGCCAAAAATAACAAATAAATATTTTTTTTAAGAGAAAAGAGATAACTTTCAAAGCATCTAGAGAAAAATTACAGGCTTTTACTTTCAAGGAGCAAAATAATCCCTATAACAAATAATAGAAATAAGTGAAGCCAGAAAACATCTTCTAATTAAAAAAAACAAAAAACTGCCAACTTAGAAATCTATGATAAGTAAAAATATTCTTCTAAAATGAAGACAAATGAAGACATTTTTATACAAACTAAAATTATAACAATTGTTGCCAACAGATTTGCATATAAGAATATTATATATATTTTTTCAAGCCAAAGGAAACTTGTAATAGATGGAAGCACAGAAATACAGGAAAGAAAAACACAATGAAATCTTAAATAGGTGTGTAAGTTTAAATAAATATTAACTGAAAACAATCATAATATTTTCACACTGTATGGTAAAAAGTATTTATAGAATTAAAATGCATGACAGCAATTTGAAAGGCAAGCGGTGGCAATAAATGATATTAAAATAAAGCGTTCAAGATCCTCATATGGGCTTCCCAGGTGGCGTAGTAGTAAAGAACCCACTTGCCAATGCAGGAGACATAAGAGATTCCGGTCTGATCCCTGGGTTGGGAAGATCCCCTGGAGAAGGAAATGGCAACCCACTCCAGTATTCTTCCCTGGGAAATCCCATGGACAGAGAAGCCTGGTGGGCTACAGTTCATAGGGTCGCAAACAGTCAGACATGACTGAAGCAACTTAGCAAGATCTTCATAGAGTCCAAGATTCCATTATATTAGACTCATAGGTCAAGGATTCATATTATGATTTGTAATACAGTTAATTAATGTGTAAGTAAAAACCTAAGGGAAAGTAAATGGAACAAGAAGAGCAAATGAAAAACAGAACAAGATAATAGACTTAACGTCAAATGTATCAATGATTACATCACAAGTATTTAAATGGTCTAGTAGAAGTCTAAGGCAACTCAACGGCTTTGAAAAACTTTTTGACAATTTCTTACAAAACTAAAAGTACGTCTATCCTATGACCCCAAAATTTCAACCTGTTTTATTTCTCCCAAGAAAAATGGAAACGTATGCACATACACATGCTTTTAATAACTTTAAACATAATATGCAAGAACTGGAAACAATTCTATGTTGACAGAAAAACAATCATACACTGTTATACTACTCAGCCATAAGAAAGAATATGTGACTGGAGAAAGTCAGTTTTCATTCCAATTCCAAAGAAAGGCAAAGAAAGACAATGTCAAAGAATGTTCAAACTACTGCACAATTGCTCTCATATCACACACTAGCAAAGTAATTCTCAAAATTCTCCAAGCTAGGCTTCAGCAGTATGTGAACATAGAACTTCCAGATGTTCAAGCTGGATTTAGAAAAGGCAGAGCAATCAGAAATCAAATTGCCAACATCCCTTGGATCATAGAAAAGGCAAGAGAATTCCAGAAAAACATCTACTTCTGCTTCATTGACTATACCAAAGGCTTTGACTGTGTGGATCACAACAAACTGTGGAAAATTATTCAAGAGATGGGAATATCAGACCACCTTACCTGCCTCTTGAGAAATCTGTATGCATGTCAAGATGTAACAGTTAGAACGTGACAATCAAACAATGGACTTGTTCCAAATTGGGAAAGAAGTATGTCAAAGCTGTATATTGTCACTCTGCTTATTTAACTTCTATGCAGAGTACATCATGCAAAAGATCGGGCTGGATGAAGCACAAACTGGAATCAAGATAGCAGGGAGAAATATCAATAACCTCAGACATGCAGATGAACCACCCTTATGGCAGAAAGCAAAGAGGAACTAAAGAGCCTCTTGATGAAAGTGAAAGAGGAGAGTGAAAAAGCTGGCTTAAAACTCAACATTCAAAAAATAACAAAAATCCATGCATAAAAATAGGTGGACTAAATACTCTAAAAAAAAAAGCTACCAGACTGGAGTTTTTTAAAATCCAAGACAAATGCTGCTTAAAATACACATTAACAAAACACATAAAAAGACAAAGATTGAAAGCAAAAGCATGAAAGACAGTTTATGCAAATATCAATTTGAAGAAAGCTAGCATGTGTAAATTAAAATCAAAGTAAAATGTAAGCAAAAAAGCCTGCTAGACATAGAAAGTGATAGTCCCTCATGTTCCTCCACAAAGAAAATAAAACAACTCTAAATTTGTACGCATCTAATAATATATATCCATAAAATATTTACTGTAAAAATTGCCAGAGTATAAAGAGAAGTAGAAAGGTCATTGTGAGAGATTTTAAACACCTACCTCAGTAATGGAAAGAGAAATCAGACCAAAAAAAAATCATTAAAGTTCTAAAAGATTTAAACAATTATTCTAATCCTCTTGACCTCATTGACTTAATATATAACAAAACACCATGAACAGATGAATATATATTCTCTTTCATATAAGCATTGAGTAGTTATCAAAACTGTCTATATGCATTTCTAGAAAGCAAGCTGCAACAATTTCAAAGGAACTTAATCAGATAGAGTATCTTCTCTACTATAAGAAAATCCAGAAATCACTAATGGTCAAATCACTGTAAATCTACCTTATGTTTGAAATTTAAGTAATTCGGAAAGGGAGGAAAGAAGGAGAAGAAAGAAAGAAAGGAGAGAAGGAGGGAAGAGGGAAAAAATTGAAATTCTTACATTCTAATCAGAAGAGTCCAAATTGGTATTATCACTTTTGAGAACGCAATAGTAACAAGTGAAGGGCTTCCCAGGTGGCGCTAGTAGTAAAGAACCTGCCTGCCAATGCAGGTTAGATGGAAGAGATGCAGGTTTGATCCCTGGGTTAGGAAGATCCCCTGGAGGAGGGCAGGGCAACCCACTCCAGTATTCTTGCCTGGAGAATCCCACGGACAGAGGAACCTGGCAGGCTGCAGTCCATAAGGGTCGCAGAGAGTTTGGACACAACTGAAGTGATTTAGCACACACACACAGACACACACACAGTAACAAACAAAACTGACAAAATACACGTCCACCAGAGAGGCAACTCCACTTCCAAGAAGGTACTCAAGAGAAATGCATACATAAAAACACAAGCACAGAAATGTTTACAGGAACGCTATTTCAAATAGCCCCAAATTGGTTGACATTCCCTTCAAATGATCATCAAACCATTACATGGACAATGGACTATATTCCTAATATTCATTTGATATATATCATCATGTAAAAATGAATAAACTATAGACATATGCAACAATTTGTATAATTATCAATTTTGAGTAAATAACGCAAAAGTGTACATACTTCATGACTGTCTGTATAAAGTTCATCTATATAAATGATGTTAATGGGTATCAGGATAGTAGATAACTTTGCGGAAGAAAAGAATTGATGAATACTGTAAGAAGGCAGAAAGGGGGTTTGGGGGTGCTAGCAGTACTCGGTTTTCTGACCTGGCAACTGGGTAGCGAAGAACTGGCATGTCCATTTTGTGAAAATTCATTGAGCTTTACACTTAGGATTTACAGAACTTCCTATATGTAAATATTATTTACAGTAAAAAGTTAAACTAAAATGTGAGGGAATTTCTTGTGAATATCTTCAGTAATGGCAAATGTTCACTTCACTGAGGATATGAGTAAACTTATTTTTAAAAAGTCAAAGGTAATTTTGAAGCTGATGAATAAAGTGGGTGATTAAACCGAGGAAAGATGTTCTAACCAAAAAGGAAGTATGGCTGTAATCTAATGAGATTGATTTTGTTATGAAGCATGGAAAGTGGCCACGATAATATCATCCAAAAGAGGATTTCTAAGAATTTTAATCAATGGAATAAACTGGGAGGAATTACTGTACCGTTTGTATGAAATCATGCTATTTGACCACGAAGGCATGCTTTTAACTGTATTTCTGTATATAGCTTCTCATTTTGACCACTCCAAAAGTCTGGTGAAGTAAGGGTTATAATCACTTTGGGAAGACATGCGTTAATATTTCATGAGTTTAAAAATTTTTGAAAGAGAGAGATGAGGAAGAATTTTAGGAAGGTGGTCAAAAGGAAAAGACTTCCAGATAAGTACTAGGGAGGTAATAGACACCATGAGGACTGTAGTTAACACTGCTGGGTGTTGCATGGGAAAATTGTTAAAAGGTAGATCCTCAGCACTCATCACAAACAGAAATTTGTTTTATTTTCTTTTTGCATCTAAAATATGGGCTTTCCAGATGACTCAGTGGTAAAGAATCTGACCGTCAATGCAGGAGACACAGGAGATACCAGTTTGATCCCTGGGTTGCGAAGATCCCCTAGAGGAGGAAATGGCAAGTGACTCCAGTATTCTTGCTAGGAAATCCCATGGACAGAGGAAGCTGACAGGCTTCATGGGATTGCAAAGAGTCGGACATGACTTAGTGGCTGAACACCCATGCGTCTAAAATGTATAAGATGATGGATGTTAACCAAACCTACTGCGGTAATCATTTTATAAAATACGTAATTCGAATCATCATACTGTACACCTTAAAAATATGCAATGATGTATGTTCAGCTGTTTCTCAATAAAACTGGGAAAAAATATTAGAACTGAAGAGAAAGAGAGACAGACATACAGACAGAGAGAGACAGGTCAGCTGCCAGTCAGTGAATCACCCAACATTACATAGTGTGGGAATGTGCTTCAGGCTGAATTTGTCCAGCATCTTCTGATTCCTGTCCACTTTCCAGTGCCACGAATTCTTGAGATCAATAATGATATCTGTATCTCTTTTTATCTTTGAGCTGTTTCCTTATCTACACTACTGTTTTGAGCAATATATTATGCTCAGCTTCTGATCTTATTAAGCTACATGCATTCATGTTACCACTTCAGTTGTGTCAGACTCTATAGGACCTTATGGACTGTAGCGCCCCACCCCACCTCCAGACTCCTCTCTCTTTCCATGGGATTCTCCAGGCAATAACACTGGAGTGGGTTGCCATGACTTCCTCCAGGGGATTTTCCCACCCCAGAGATCGAACCCAAGTCTCCTGCATTACAGGTGGATTCTTTAACCACTGAGCCTCCTGGGAAGCCCAGCTTATAAAGCTTACATACCATTTATAGCATTTGTAAGGCAGTAATTTTAATGTAAGATCTAGCAGTTTTATATCTAGGTTTGTGTCATCCAGGAATGATAAAGTCAGTATGAAAAAATATTTAATCAATATTTTTTCTTGTACCATTGCCACCAATACCCTAATTAATCAAGCTTTTCTTTTGGGGTGAATTGATTGATTCAATTATTTTCTCATGCAGAACTGGGTCACTATTTAAATCCAAGTACAGAGTTTCTCTTTCAAGTTTACTAACACATTTATTCATGTTTGGATGATAGCTCAAGCTACTTCTGATGAATTACTCTGTCCTCAGAGAATTAACCTGAAGCATAGAAAGATAACTTCCTTTCCCATACAATGCATTTTACATAGTAGATGACCAAAAAAATATTTGCAGAATGAATGGATGGATGATTAATGAGACATAGCACTTCAAACAGAAGAGAAACTCAGAGCATCCCACTATTTCAGGATTGTACCTTGGACATGCTGTGTTTTCTCTGCTTTTTTAACAACTTATGCAATTGTGCTAGGCAATGCTGGGTATGCATCTGATACCATACACTCACGTATAGGTGGGTGATTCTCATTTTTTTCTGTTGAGTTTTGTAGCTTTTTGGTGTTTTTTATTTTTATTTTTCAATGTGGAAAATCTATGAGACTTATGGGAATAATAACTAATAGGCATGACCAAAGCCAAATTAAACTTTTGTTGATGTATTTTAGAAAATGATGTTATTCTGGATTTCTTGGGAAAGAAGGGTAAAGACAATGATTTTTTTTTCCTTTTCTTTCTTTATTTTATTTTAGGCTCTTCTGAGCTTTATCTTTGTTGCTGCAAGTGGGCTTTCTCTAGTTGAAGCAGGGATTACTCTTTAATGTGGTACACAGGCTTCTCACTGCAGTGGTTTCTCTTGTTACAGAGTACAGGATTAGAGTGCCACAGGCTTCAGTAGTTGAGGTACATGGGTTCAGTAATTGTGGCTCGCAGGCTCTTGATCATAGGTTCGGGGCTCGGTAGTTGTGGCACATGGGTTTAGTAACTCTGTGGGATTTAGGATTTTCCTGGACCAGGGACCGAATCTATGTCCCCTGCATTCTTAATCATGGGAAAGTCAGACAATGATAATTCTTTGTTCAACTTTCTTGTCTTATATTCACAGCTATGAGTTTTTTTAAATGGTGGCATATATATTTATATGAAAAGAGCACATGACTAAAAAACTTTTACAAAATTAGAGACTTTTTATATTTCCAGCACTTTCCCCC
Source organism: Bison bison bison (assembly GCF_000754665.1). Lineage (NCBI taxonomy): Eukaryota > Metazoa > Chordata > Mammalia > Artiodactyla > Bovidae > Bison > Bison bison. Next base: position 2,139,554 of record NW_011494919.1, on the reverse strand, counting down.
TCCAATTTTAGCATATCAACTCAAATGGGAAAGAGATAGCTAACTCAAAAGATTAAAAAGAGAATATTTACAGAACTATAGGAAAAGTTAAAATGGAGCTGTCCTACAAAATAAAACATGCACTGAACATCCAACTCAGCAATTGTACTTTTGGGCATTTATCTTAGAGAATAAAAACTTATGTTCATAGAAGCTACATTCCTAGAGCACAGAGTAAGGCAGAGAAAGGCAGAGATTTGACCTGGGGGCCAGGAAGAAGGGCACAACGAGAGAAACCTGCATGTCTCTGCTACATTCCAATGCTTCCTTCTAGTATAATATTTCCCAGAGGTAAATTTTTCTTTTAAAAGTAACATTTACGTTTCTGAAATTTCACTACATTTTTTTCAGTTCGACATTCTAGGAATCAGCGAACTGAAATGGACTGGAATGGGTGAATGTAACTCAGATGACCATTATATCTACTACTGCAGGCAGGAATCCCTCAGAAGAAATGGGAGTGGCCATCATGGTCAACAAAAGAGTCCAAAATGCAGTACTTGGATGCAATCTCAAAAATGACAGA
>NW_011494919.1:2137995-2138889 GCF_000754665.1 Bison bison bison | reverse complement strand
ACGGAATGAAGCAGGGCAAAGACTAACAGAGTTTTGCCAAGAAAATGCACTGGTCATAACAAACACCTTCTTCCAACAACACAAGAGAAGACTCTATACATGGACATCACCAGATGGTCAACACCAAAATCAGATTGATTATATTCTTTGCAGCCAAAGATGGAGAAGCTCTATAGAGTCAGCAAAAACAAGACCAGGAGCTGACTGTGGCTCAGACCATGAACTCCTTATTGCCAAATTCAGACTTAAATGGAAGAAAGTAGGGAAAACCACTAGACCATTCAGGTATGACCTAAATCAAATCCCTTATGATTATACAGTGGAAGTGAGAAGTAGAGTAAGGGACTAGATCTGATAGATAGAGTGCCTGATGAACTATGGAATGAGGTTCGTGACATTGTACAGGAGACAGGGATCAAGACCATTCCCATAGAAAAGAAATGCAAAGAAGCAAAATGGCTGTCTGGGGAGGCCTTACAAATAGCTGTGAAAAGAAGAGAAGTGAAAAGCAAAGGAGAAAAGGAAAGATATAAACATCTGAATGCAGAGTTCCAAAGAATAGCAAGAAGAGATAAGAAAGCCCTCTTCAGCGATCAATGCAAAGAAATAAAGGAAAACAACAGAATGGGAAAGACTAGAGATCTCTTCAAGAAAATCAGAGATACCAAAGGAACATTTCATGCAAAGATGGGCTCGATAAAGGACAGAAATGGTATGGACCTAACAGAAGCAGAAAATATTAAGAAGACGTGGCAAGAATACACAGAGGAACTGTACAAAAAAGATCTTCATGACCCAGATAATCATGATGGTGTGATCACTGACCTAGAGCCAGATATCCTGGAATGTGAAGTCAAGTGGGCCTTAGAAAGAATCACTACGAACAAAGCTAGT
>NW_011494919.1:2137267-2137396 GCF_000754665.1 Bison bison bison | reverse complement strand
CCAAAATCACTGCAGATGGTGACTGCAGCTATGAAATTAAAAGACGCTTACTCCTTGGAAGGAAAGTTATGACCAACCTAGATAGCATGTTCAAAAGCAGAGACATTACTTGCCAACAAAGGTCCATCT
>NW_011494919.1:2108781-2137167 GCF_000754665.1 Bison bison bison | reverse complement strand
CAAAGGTCCATCTAGTCAAGGCTATGGTTTTTCCTGTGGTCATGTATGGATGGGAGAGTTGGACTGTGAAGAAGGCTGAGCACTGAAGAATTGATGCTTTTGAAGTGTGGTGTTGGAGAAGACTCTTGAGAGTCCCTTGGACTGCAAGGAGATCCAACCAGTCCATTCTGAAGGAGATCAGCCCTGCGATTTCTTTGGAAGGAATGATGCTAAAGCTGAAACTCCAGCACTTTGGCCACCTCATGCGAAGAGTTGACACATTGGAAAAGACTCTGATGCTGGGAGGGATTGAGGGCAGGAGGAGAAGGGGACAACAGAGGATGAGATGGCTGGATGTCATCACTGATTCGATGGACATGACCCTCAGTGAACTCCGGGAGTTAGTGATGGACAGGGAGGCCTGGTGTGCTGCGATTCATGGGGTCGCAAAGAGTTGGACACGACTGAGCGACTGATTTGATCTGATGTACCCTTCTACCTGGCTGGCCCTATGATCCAAACCATTCTATTTGTTGTAAACACTTATTTAAAGTTTTTGTCTAGTAAAATACCTTGTACACCAGATAATTTCATTTCTTAAATTAAGAGTATTTATTAAGCTCTCACAATGAGCAAGCTACTGTAATGAGTCTTGCCAGGGGTACAATTGAAAGTTGTCCATAACCCTGTGCAGAAGATAGAAATATGTACCAAAAAAAAAAAACCCCCACCAATACACAGAACAAACTGAAAGGGAGAGAAAACTGAGTCTTTCATCAGGTGTAAAATTCTAAGTTGAGATACTGATGTCATTAGGCATGGAACTTTACATTTCCACAGTGAGTCATGCACGTGTTTATGGTGGGCGGATGGGTGAAGTGAAAGCTACAGTGCTTCAGAATCTCATTCCAGAAAAGTCGACAGCCCAGTCCTGAGATGCCTTTGCATTTCTGAGGCAAATTAGGCTTTCTTCCAGTCTTCATCATTTTCCTGGGAAACTCAAGATGGTTTTTGCCGAAATCACCTGTCCCTCTTCCTGTCTCATGTTGCAACTTTCTGGACTTCATCAATCTTTCATCCTTAATACCCAACCAAATCTCCTGTTTTCCAGGCACATCACAACCTTTGAAGAGAAGCAAACTTACAATATGATCATAGTTTCTAACAAGAGAGAAGAGATTATGTAGATCGTTATGAATTTTGAAATGTAGGCCACATAGGACATCACTGTGACGTGAAGGCATATTTTTCATTTAAACTCCAATTCTTTGAATAAAAGGAAAGACCCAACTGGGGTTGTCCCAAGTGAAATAAATATCCTATAACCAACTTTGCAGTATTTTCATATGAGGAAATGTAAAAGGATCTGCATCTCCTCTAAAATATTTATTTAGATTTTTTTCTTTAAAATGGTGTTTTCTTGCATTTGACTGTCACCAGCAAACATAAAGAGTGATGAGTTTCCCCAATGGCTAGAAGTAAACACGGTCTCTCATTGAGTAGTAAAAATTCAACAGCCGTGGTTTTTCGTGCTCACTTTTCTTACACAATGACTTCTAATTTGTCCCACAGTTACTTTCAATATAAAAGGAAGACTCTGACTTAAAATCAACACAATTAGTTTTACAAAAATCGTTTGGCTCAAATAATTTATGCAGCATGAAGATGTCAAAAGCACTTCAGATTTTTATCTTCTAAAACAGATTTGCTTTGAAATCCAGTCTAACAAGTACATACATTTTGGGTCTATTAGTCTTTAATAAAAAAAGATAGTGAATATTTTTATCACAGTGCCTCTGCAGGATAATACCACCACTCTGCATTTTAAAAAAGCATCTTTATCTTGAAAAAGTTGGCATATCTTTCATCTCGTATCCTCTTTCAGGGGGTGTAGAATCCATCTTGCAGGTGAAGAATTGAGGCGGAGACAAATGATTTATTGTCTGAAGTGACATTTGCACAAGAGGCTGGCCCTGCATGAAGACCCTCCCATCCAGCGCCGCGTGCTCATAGAAACCAACACTACAGGAGGAACAGGAGCATAAAAGCTCCTATCTCCCTCTGCAATCTCAATAGCAGTGGTCACTGCCTTTCTGAAGATGGCTGCTGTGGGCACACTTTAAAATTAGAAACTCAGGAAATCACGACAAAGGGTTTGGGTTTGTTTTCTGGGGAAGGAGGAAGTCAGGAGAACTCTCAGCAAAATGCTAAACTGATCGCTCCTGGAAGTCAAACTTTTTATCCCAAAATGACAGCTTTCTAAAGGAAATAAATAACCCCTCCCATCCTGGTGGTTCAGATGGTAAAGAATCTGCCTGTGATGCAGAAGACTGGGGTTCAATCCTTGGGTCAGGAAGATCTCCTGGAGAAGGGAATGGCTACCTACTCCAGTGTTCTTTCCTGGAGAATTACATGGACAGAGGAGCCTGGTGGGCTATAGTCCATGGGATCACAAGGAGTCAGAAATGACCGAACAACTAACATGGACTCATTTAACAACCTGCATATTGTCAGGGAACTCCTTGGAAAAAGAGGTGGGACCTAAGAAGTTGCCCCAGAGGCTGGATTCCCTGGAGCAAAGGGTGCAAAGGAGAGAAAGGGCTGGGAGAGACAGAAAAGCAGATGGTAGGTGATGAGCAGCCAGGGTTGGGTAAGAAAAGAGTGCAGTTTAAAGAAAATGGGGAACTTACAGGATTGTCCATAAAGGCTAGAAAGCCCACCCAGTGCTGCTCCCTGACGATGAAGTCATGTGTGCATGTTTAGTCGCTCAGTTGTGTCCGACTCCTTGAGACCCCATGAACTGAAGGCCACGAGGTTCCTCTGTTCATGAGATTTTCTGGGCAAGAATACTGGAGTGGGTTGTCATTTCCTCCTCCAGGGGATCATCCTGAGCCAGGGATCAAACCGGCATCTCTTGTGTCTGCTTCATTGCAGATGGATTCTTCACCCTCTGAGCCATCAGGGAAGCAATTCAAATCAAAAGAAAGAGGGCTCAGGGAGGGGAGGGCTTAGGCCAGACCTGTGGTTACTAACTCACAAATGATGAAGAACAGGAAGATTTAAGTCCACTATCAAACAGAATTTCTGTAAACACTTCAACTCAAATGTTTAATCAATTCTTTGGTCAATGTCCATTGTATTCAATTGTTCCCTTTTTGTGACCAATCCCAGAGAAGCAACCTCAGTCTGTTATCCTTTGCGAAAACTGCTGATTCTGGGTGGCCTCAGAAAACAAAGCTCCAGCACAGGCATTTTGAGGAAGGAAAGTAAAAATGGAACATCAAGTCGGGTGTTTGGGGAACTGGACGACTTTGGAGATGACTTGGTTGCCAGCTCCCAGCATCTTTATCTCTTCCATCTCAAATTAGGAAGTAAAACCTGTTTTTCCTGGCTGCATTCCTTTTCAAAAATTTTCCTTTCTCATACCCAGATGGTGCCCTTTGAACTTAAAAGCTAAAGACCTTTGTTCCCCACTGTAAATCGTCCGCATGGCCATGCTGCTTTTCCATTTAGCTGCCAAGCTGGGGAGAATTGGCAGTTATATCGGACAATTAGCACTTTGAAATATTATCCCAGCACATATGTAACAGGTTAGCACAGCGCCTGGACACGAATGGGAGCGCCTTCTTTCCCTCTGGGCACTACCCTAGGCCGGTCTAGTTGCATTTCTACCCCTTAGACAGAGAAAAGCCAGTGTTTGGTGTCCTAAGAGGGGATAGATAGAGAAAAAAAGAAAACTATGAGAGAATGTTGCTGGACTCTCATCTTAAAATTCAGTTTTAGACTGATAAGTCATTAAGCAAAGCCTAAAAACAAAATTACAGGGAGAAAAAGACAACAGGAAATGAAAACATTAATATTGAAACCCCTAAAAGCAATCACCTTTATCGCTAGCTGTAAAACAGTCCACATTCTAAAAAGTCAAGTCCGAAGTATTACAGACACTAAACAAAGACCTATCAGTGGACTGTCACTATTAATAATTAGGGATGGTTTTAAGTTTTTCCCTAGCACTTTATTTAGTACAATCAAAATGTTATCACCTAGAAAAAATAGGCAATAACAAGGGCTGTTATTTATATAATCTGTGAAAATAAGCAATAACCCACTCCTCCAGTCCCTGAATAAAACCCAACATATGGTGGGTATTAAAAAGCAAATGTAGTCTATCGCAACTTTGTAAATTTCTGTTTGTTTTGTCACAGAAACTCTCACTTAAAGGGAATTTTTCTGCTTCAATCTTCTTTTAAGAGATGAATTCTCTAAAACACTACCCACCGCTTTCAAGATCCTTAAATCCAGAGAAAAGTGGCTCTTAAAAAGTATTCAGATTACTGTGGAAATAACACAGTAATTTAGCCAGCTAAGAATTGAGTGGGTTCGGCTTCCCTGGTGATCAAATGGTTAATCCTCCTGCTAATGCAAAGACCCAGGTTCAGTCCTTGGTCTGGGAAGATCCCACGTGCGGGGCAACTAAGTCTGTGAGTGCAGCTACTGAGCCAGTGCTCTAGAGCCCACATGCCACAACTACCGAAGCCTGAACGCTTAGAGTCCATGCTCCTCGATGAGAGAAGCCACCTCAAGAAGCGGCTTGTGCACAGCAATGAAGAGTAGCCCCTGCCTGCTGCAACTAGAGAAAGTCCACATGCAGCAATGAAGACCCAGCATAGTCAAAAATAAATGAATAAATCTTTAAAAAAAAAAGACCCCAATTGAGTTTTTCTGGCTATTCTTCATAATGATTTCCTGACCAGAAGAGAATGTAACTTCTAGCTTCACCCTGAGCTAATAAGTCAAGAGAAATTTGAGCCAATGCTTAAAGAGGACATATATAATACAGGCTATGGCAACCCACTCCAGTGTTCTTGCCTGGAGAATCCCAGGGACGGGGGAGCCTGGCGGGCAGCCGTCTAGGGGGTCACACAGAGTCGGACACGACTGAAGTGACTTAGCAGCAGCAGCAGCATACAGAAAAAAAAAATTGCATTAAATTTGGTTGAGCTTTCAGAGTGTGATGAGAAGACTAGATTAGACAGGAATCAGAAGATGTGGGTGTTAGCCTTGATCTGCAAACTTGAACAATACCTCTCTGGTTCTCATTTTCTTCATCTGCAAAATAGGACAAGAAAATCCATTGGGCCAATCTTTATGTGAGAAAGGATTTCACAACTATAATCAGATATACGTTATCCTCCACAGTTAGATACTATTCATTTAACAAACTTCTGTTGAGAGTTTCACCTTCCAAAAGGATTTTATTCCATTTGAATGTTTATTATCATTGTGGGTAGCCAAAATCTCTGGTGTTTCTGAAAAGGATAAGAAGGGTTAAATCTCAGGTATCACAAAGCTCTCTTTATTCCTCTGACCTCTAAGCCCTTAGTTCTGGAAATCCCGCCTCCCCTCTCCATGCAGACTGCTTGATCTCACTTGGGGTAGGGAAAGAGATGCTTCTAAATTTAGTCTAAGTGGATTTAACATATGGCATCATACCTTCCTGGGTCAAGAGGTCTCTGTGTTTCTGGAAAACTGGAAGACGGATTTTGCTGGGTGGGAGAAATTGGAGAAGGAAGACCATTCAACTATTTGGAGAAAAACAGTGACTTGAGGATATGGGATTGCTTTAAACTAAATTTCTAAAAGAAAGCTATGCCCCAATGCTAAAACAGCATCTTGATTTAGGCCTTGGAGATATTTCCCTGATGGCATCTAAGACATATTAAATTATTTGGCATTTGGTCCATGTGCAAAATAGACTTGGCTCTAAGGGAGTTACTCAGGCTTGGCTTTTGTAAATTACCTTTATTGGATTTGAGGATAAAAAAATAGAAACACAAAGAGGGTTAGAAGAGAGGTTTTCTTTTCCAAAGATAAAGGGCAAAAGTCAACAGAAAAAGGAGTAAGAAAAAAAAACAACAGTGAAATTTAGACTTTTAAATTGGAAACAATTTTTAATAAAACTGTGATTCAAATCTTACGCGTTTCTTATTAAAAAAAAGACCTGCCTTTACTTTCAGGTGTGATACGGGTGGCTTCATGTCAGCAAATTACTGCAATGTGTATTTCTGTGAACTTGAAATACTCATGAGTGGAAAACAAGTATGAATTGCCATATTTCCTTACGGCTTAAGTAAGGCACCAGGATCCACGCTTTTACGTCTGTCTGGAATATCCACAAGTACTAACATTCTTATAAATGCTTTTTGTTTTTTTTCCCCCTCATTGCATCAAAGGCATAAAAGGAGTCCAAGAAAAGAACAGCTTTAGAGACAGAGATGAAATGGTGTAAAATCCAAAATGAAGGTGTATATTTGGTTCTGTGCAATCAAACTGTAATAGAAAGTGCTATTGTAAACTATGTGAACACTGCCATCTAATGCATCGCTAAAAAGCAGCAAGGGCTTTGGAAAGTTATGCTGGGAAGCAAGAGAAACAGAAAATGACCACCTAATTAGGAATACTATTCTCAGGATTTTACTTTAAATTGAATACAGTATTAAATAACTCATGGTTCTTGTGCCTTATTTTTCAGCACACCAGGGGTATTTAGTGTCTAAATATGTGCCATCTCTCTTTTCTCATTTTCAAAGGATAGATTTTTTTATTTTACAAGTGCTGTGTAGCCAAAAGTATTTGCATTAAGAACTTTTTCTATCTGAGGATTACTTTGTAGCTTGGACAAAATAGGTCATCGAAATCTATCAATAGAAAAAAATCCAAAAACCTAGAACAGATCCAATAACCTGTCTTTATTCAATGTGAGATGTGATTAAAATGTCGGATGCTGTGTTAGAAGCTATCAATCCTGTATCCACTATGGCCATTTTCGTTGCTCCAAGACAACTTAGAAATAAGTTTTTTGAAAAACTGTTCACCATGGATGAGGTAAAAGAAGCATACCATGCACACACACACACACACACAAAACACACATCACACACACACACACACACATACACACACATATAAAACAAAACTAACGTAACTTCCCCTAGTCTTGTAAAGGAATATTTGGGGAAAAAATACTGAAAGATGTATCAATGACTTCTAATATTAGAAGTCTGTAAAAATGCTTTACTAAAACTTCAAATGAGTCTGCCACAATCATTTATATAAACTCTATGAGCAAGTAAATTGAAATAATCCTGTATTCTTAGGTTTCTTTGCCAGGAAATAGTCGATGGTTATCTTGCTGCAACAATTCCCACCTTGAAGAAACTGAAAATCGCACTTACCAAGAAAGGATGAGTAGCAGGCCAGAGGAGAGAGGGTGCAGTAAACTTGATAAGTTTGGAGAAAGCATGCTGCTGTACACTTCAGCTGACATGGGTCCTTCATGGTAGCGAAAGATATGTGAGGCTCAAGGCAGTTGTTTATACTGACAGATGTAAAATGTTTAGAAAATGATTGCATTTAAGCTTCATTCATTCAGTTTACTGAGCTGAGACCAAAGACAAATGGAGAGATCAATGAGATGATGTTGCTGTGTTTTAAAAATTACACCCCAGTGAGAGAAAGATGAATTTTGCCACCAAGGTCTGGTATCCAGGTTCACACTCAGGGTGTGTCCCCACAGGATCCAAGAATTTTCCAGACAGACCCGGGCTCACTGGATCTCTCCTACAGAGAAAAATGATGGAACAGACGAGGAGAGAGAAGATATCTTCATAAATACGTAATATGTGTGTATATTAAAAGTATATATCTTATGTAAATATACATGACATAATATATTCATAAATACATAATATATGACATAATATGGGACACAAATACATAGTATATTTGAAAAGATTTTAATAACTAGTAGAGTAGATACCCAATAATCATATTACTGAAGGTGTAGATAAGTACTTGGATAAATGAATACATGGATCTATGAACTAGTGTCATAAGAGAGGTGATGGGATTTCTTGAAAAGACAAATTGTTTCTGTTATTTTGGTAAGCTGGGATGTGGAGAAAAGATACAGGAGTTTAACACTATAAATAAATATAAACATAAAATATAGTTGGGATTTGTGCAGTACACTGAAAGGCTGATAATATAAACCTAGGTAGTGACAATACTAATTAAGGCCATTGAAGGCAGAAGAAATAATAAAGGTTTGGAGACAAGAATTTATTCTGCATGAATTTATTTCTGTTTGCCTGAATGATAGACAATATACAATTGAGGGGAAAACTTTTACCTCACACCATATACAAAAATTAGCTCAAAATAGATCAATGATGTAAATATGACTTAAACATGAGACGAAAGCATAGAGGTAAATCTTCATGACAATGGATTCTTAGATATGACAACAAAAGCACAAAAAACAAAATGATAAATAAATTGGACTTCAGCAGAAATGAAAAGTTTCTGTGAATCAAATGATATTATCAAGAAAGTGAAAGGGCAACCAACAGAATGGAAGAAAAGTACTTGTAATTCATTCATCTGACAAGGGTCTGATAATCAGAATTTACAAAGAACTCTTGGAACTCAAAAGCAAAAGGAAAAAACAACACAATTAAAGGACGAAGGACTTAGGCAGTTCTTCCCAGGCAGTGCTAATAATAAAGAATCTACCTACCAATGTAGGAAGCATAAGAGATGCAGGTTCAATCCCTGATCTGGAGAGGAAATAGCACTCCACTCCAATATTCTTGCTGGAAGAATCCCATGGACAGAGAAGCCTGATGGGCTACAGTCCAGGGGGATCACAGAGTCAGACATGGTTAAGCACACACACACCACACCCAAAGGACTTAAACAGACATATCTCCAAAGCATATGAAGAGAAGTACATTATTAGCCATTAAAGGAATGTAAACTGAGGCTGCAAAGAGGAATTGGCAAGTATGTGGAGAAACTGGATTCCTCAACTGTTGCTGGTGGCAATGTTAAATGGTTTACCACTGTGGTAAACAGTTTGGCAGTTTCTTAAAAAGTTACATATAAAATTTCCTTACAACCCAGAAATTCCACTCCTGGGTATATATCCAAAAGATATAAAAGCAGGTACTCAAACAACTATATTTACACGCAAATTCACAGAGGCATTATTCACAGCATCCAAAAACAATCCTAAGGTCCATCCATTGGTGAATAAACAGATGTGGCATATCCATACTGTGGAATATTATTTGGCCATGAAAAAGAATGAGGAGTTCATACTTGCTATAAGAGTGATGAAACACAAAAACATTATGCTGAGTGAAAGAAGCTGCTAGACATAAAAGGTCACATATTGTGTAACTCCAAATATATGAAGTATCCAGAAGAGTCAAATCCAAAAAGCAGATTGATGCTTTCCAAAGGCTGGGGGGAGGGGAGAAAATGAGGAGTTACTGCTCAATGAGTTTGAAGTTTCCTTTTGGAGTGGAAAAATGTTTTGGAAGTATGGAAAGAGATGGTTGTTGTACAACACTGAGAATGCACCAAATGCCACTGAATTATTCACTTTAAAATAGCTAGTTTTATCTTTCCCAAATTTCACCAATTTTTTTTAATTATTAAGGAAAAATGACAGCAGGATATAACATAGAAATGTAAGCTAAACAATTGTTATTTGCTGCCAATCAAATGCATGCACAGGCGAAGAATTACTGTTTGTTAAGTTCTTAGTTAGAAGAGCAATGTGATCATCTCCATGCTGAGGGACAAATGAAGTAGCTGCAGTGTGAGATAGACATTGGACAGAGAGATAGGGAGAAAAACTACCTGTTCATAATTTTAAAACTAGTCCTGTTGTAGGAAGAACTGTCCCAGGTCTTAGGCAAGTCCCTGAGATAGTCACCCAGTGTGGATTCTTGGCTTTGCACAAGAAAGAATTTTAGTATGAGCCATAGTAAAGTGAAAGAAGGTTTATTCAAGGAGATATATATATTCCACGGACAAAGTGAGGACCATCTCAGAGCCTGCTGCCACTGATATTCAACTCTTTTATGACCCCATGGACTATAGCCCGTCAGGTTCCTCTGTCCATGGGATGCTCCATGCAAGAATACTGGAGTGGGTTGCCATTCCCTTCTCCAGGGCATCTTCCTGGCCCAGGAATTGAATCCACATCTCCCGCTTGACAGGAAGATTGTTTACCACTGAGCCACCTGAGAAGTCCCTCTCAGAAGGTTAGAGGGCCCCAAATATGGGGTAGTTAGCTTTTATGGGCTGGGTAATTTCATTGGCTAATGAATGGAAGGATTACAGTAGTCCAACTGTTTTGGGCAAGGGCAGGGATTCCCAGGAATTGGGATACAGCCTACTTTTTGACCATTTACGGTTGGCCCGGGAACTGCCATGGCACCTGTGGGTATGTCATTTACATGCTAATGTATTACAATGAGTATATAATGAGGTTTAAGACCTACAGGAAGCTGAATCTTCTGCCATCTTGGACATAATTGGTTCTAAACAGTTTATGCCATATTCTCAATGACTATGTCAGTCTTTTCAAGGTTGGGCCCTGCCTGCTTCTTGTCTCAGTTCTAGAGGAGTCTGTGAAAAGTCCAAACTATGCTGGTGGCTGCAGCAGGCATGGAAATACCAAATTAGATGTAAGATATTAAGAAATTAATATGATATACTCAGGCCATTTCATCTAATGCATCTACTGTGGGGATAAAATTTGCAGAGAACGGTTCCAATTGTCTTCCCCATAAGTGAATGATTTTGACCAAACTGACTGAAAAATACAAGGGCAGCAGCTCAGATTACAGAGCAGTGCAGACATTACTGCATTCATTCATGTGCACAAGGCATATGACAAAGCAGTCATAAGTATAATTATACAGGAGTGCGTGCATGCTATGTTGCTTCAGTTCAGTTCAGTTCAGTCGCTCAGTTGTGTCCGACTCTTTGCGACCCCATGAATCGCAGCATGCCAGGCCTCCCTGTCCATCACCAACTCCCGGAGTTCACTCAGACTCATGTCCATCGAGTCAGTGATGCCATCCAGCCATCTCATCCTCTGTCGTCCCCTTCTCCTCCTGCCCCCAATCCCTCCCAGCATCAGAGTCTTTTCCAGTGAGTCAACTCTTTGCATGATGTGGCCAAAGTACTGGAGTTTGAGCTTTAGCATCATTCCTTCCAAAGAACACCCAGGACTGATCTCCTTTAGAATGGACTGGTTAGTTCCAGACTAATACATTGGCTGATAAAATATCACATAATTATATAAAAAATCATGACAGTCATAACAGTACCCTAAGTTACAATTTCTAGTTATATTATTTGTACTTAATGTATTAACTGTGGTGTTGGAGAAGACTCTTGGGAGTCTTTTCCAGGGGGTCAACTCTTTGCATGAGGTGGCCAAAGTACTGGAGTTCCAGCTTTAGCAACATTCCTTCCAATTCTTTTCAACCCTATGGACTGTAGCCTGCCAGACTCCTCTGTCCATGGGGATTCTCCAGGTAAGAATACTGGACTAGGTTGCCATTTACTCCTCCAGGGGATCTTCCCAACCCAGGGGTCGAACCCACGTCTCTTATGTCTTCTGCATTGGCAGGCAGGTTCTTTACCACTAGTGCCACCAGGGAAGCCCCAAACAGGAGTGCATCTGTCAGCAGGTTTCAGTCATTCACACTCTGTGTTCTCTCGAGAAGATGACCACAGGTTCTCACTTAGCAAATATTTATTGAGTCTATTCAATCTGCCAGGAACAATGCTAGACAGTGAGTTCACAAAGGTGAACAAGTTGAGTTTACAGTCAAGTGAAAAAGAACTAAACAGGAAATAATAATGGAGTTAAAAGGTGAGGATGACGATAAATTCAGCCAACACCAGACATGGGGAAATGTCACCTGTAACAGGTGGGATGATGGGCAGTGGGGTGATGATGCGGTGAAGATGGGGTTGGACTTCAGGAAGGCTTCTTTGGAGGAAGTCACAGATGAGACCAATAAAGACCTACTCAACTGAGGAGGGCAGGGTTATGCCTGGAGGAACCACAAAGGCATCTATTCAATACCTGAGAATTAGTGAGCGGAGTGTTCTATAACAATGAGCTTACTACCAGTGGGGAAGGAAATGATGCATTTTACATAAAAATTGATGGGCAGGTTTTATCTCGAAGGTGAGAAGTTATCATCACGTCAATTAGGGTGCTAGTCCTCCACCTTCAGGCTCTATAACTGCCCTTGGACTTTCAACACGGGTACTAGACAGGATCCTCCCTACAGTGGAATATTACTCAACCATAGAAAGAACAGAATCTTGCCATTTGCAACAACCTGGATGCGCCTGAAGGGCATTAAGCTAAGAGAAATAAGCCAGATGGGGAAAGGCATACTGAATGGCCTCACTTATGTGTAAACTAAAAATGTTGAACTCCTAGGAGGTCAAAGGGTATCAACTTGCAATTATAAGATGAATAAGCTCTGAGTATCTCAATGTACAGCTGGTGACTACAGTTAATACTACTGTGTCATATACCATCAGCTCTCTGTTATGTTTGGGTCCCTCATCTGCAGATTCAACCAACTGCAGAACAAAAATATTTGGGGAAAAAAATCCAGAAAGTTCCAAAAAACAAAACTTGAATTGCTGTGAGCAGGCAAATATTTACATACCATTTACATTGTATTTAAAACTATTTACATACCATTTGCATTGTAACAGGTATCATAAATAATCAAGAGCTGATTTAAAGTATACAGAAGGATGTGCATAGGCTATATGCAAATACTAAGCTAGTTTATATAAAGGACTTGAACATCCTCAGATTTTAGTATCCAAGGGCAGTCCTGGAACCACTGTACCTTAGATACCAAGGACCAACTGTACTTGGAATTTGCTAAGAGAATAAAACTTAACTGTTCTTATAGCACACCCAAAACAATGGTAACTATGTGAGGTGATGGATGTGTTAATTAACTTGATTGTGGTAATAATTTGACTATAGCTTAGATGGTAAAGAACCTGTCTACAATGCAGGAGACCTGGTTTCGATTCCTGGGTCGGTAAGACCCCCCCTGGAGAAGGGAATGGCAACTCACTCCAGTATTCTTTCCTGGAGAAACCTTTGGAGAGAGGAGCCTGATGGGCTACAGTCCATGGGGTCACAAAGAGTTGGACACGACTGAGTGACTAACACAACCACATATATATATATATATATATATATATGTAAGAGTAAGTCATACAAATATGCAATTTTTATGTGTTAATTATACATCAATAAAGCTGGAAATGTTTTTCTTAAAATCCTCCCTGATACATACTCTACTTCACACTCATTTCCTATATTGTCTAGTGATGTCAAATTTTGATCTAGTCCCTTTTTGGTGATTCTGTCCACCAAAAGGATAGGTTTCTATTGTTTTACTATATTGGCTTGCTTCTAATGTTTTTATTTAATAAATAATGCTTTTGCATTTTAAAATATTTTATATTTTACGTTTTAATATAAAAGGAACAGGAAGATACAAGAAGAACAGGAAGCAAAGTGATATGTTGAATTGATAAACAGCTTTTAGTTCATATAAATTAATCATTTCATGTCTAAAAGTTGGGGCTTTTTCCTTCACAAAGTCCCCTGTCAGCAGAGCAATCTACATTAGGGGAAAAAATGTTCTGTTTAAACTATCTAAATGCCTTCATTTAGAAAGATACTCAAGTGACTCTTTCTGGCAGACACTTTATCTATGTCAGATTTCTAACAGCTTTTTCACTCAGTATTCATCTGACTCTGTATTCCACTTGTGGCCTATGGAATTGGCTTTTGTGATATTAACTATACATTTATTTATTTCCTTATTTTGTTGTTGTTTAGGCTCTAAGCCATGTCTGACTCTTTTGAGACCCCATGAACTGTAGCCTGCCCGGCTCCTCTGTCCATGGGATTTTGCAGGCAAGAATACTGGAGTGGAATGCCATTTTCTTCTCCAGAGGATCTTCCCAACCCAGGGACTGAACCCAAATCCTTTAAGTTGGTGATAATCACCATCTCTTACTTATGTTCTGCCTGTGGATTATGGTTGGTTTATTTGTCATCATTTTTGATATGTATGGTTCTTCAGAGAGAGTACAGGGAGATTCAGATTTAAATAGCCACCATTATTCTCCAGGAACCTACACATTCTTAAAAATATGATAAAATTCTAACTGAATAAGGAATGCTTCATTCTGAACTGCTTTATAAGCTTCCAGTATTCAAATATAAAACATTCAACTGAAATATTTATTTCAAAACTACTGTAAGCTACATGTTGACTCCCTGTGATGGTAGCAATATACTGTTACTATAGCATAGACTTTCATGATTATTGATCAGCATAATGTAAAGGGTTGTTGTTGCTGTTGTTGTTGTTCGGTCGCTAAGTTGAGTCCCCATGAACTGCATCACACCAGTCTTCCCTGTCGTTCACCGTCTCTCTGAATTTGCTCAAACTCATGTCCATTGAGTCAGTGATGCCATCCGACCATTTCATCCTCTGTCACCCTCTTCTCTTGCCCTCAATCTTTCTGCATCAGGATCTTTTCCAATGACTCAGTTCTTAGCATCAGGTGGCCAAAATATTGGAACTTCAGCTTCAGCATCATCTAATAGGTTCAGTTCAGTTCAGTTCAGTCGCTCAGTCATGTCTGACTCTTTGCGACCCCATTAATCGCAGCATGCCAGGCAGGCTTCCCTCTCCATCACCAACTCCCAGAGTTCACTCAAACTCATGTCCATCGAGTCGGTGATGTCATCCAGCCATCTCATCCTCTGTCATCCCCTTCTCCTCCTGCCCTCAATCCCTCCCAGCATCAGGGTCTTTTCCAATGAGTCAACTCTTTGCATGAGGTGGCCAAAGTACTGGAGTTTCAGCTTTAGCATCATTCCTTCCAAAGAAATCCCAGGGCTGATCTCCTGCAGAATGGACTGGTTGGATCTCCTTGCAGTCCAAGGGACTCTCAAGAGTCTTCTCCAACACCACACTTCAAAAGCATCAATTCTTCAGCGCTCAGCTTTCTTCACAGTCCAACTCTCCCATCCATACATGACCACAGGAAAAACCATAGCCTTGACTAGGCGGACCTTTGTTGGCAAAGTAATATCTCTGTTTTTTAATATGCTATCTAGGTTGGTCATAACTTTCCTTCCAAGGAGTAAGCATCTTTTAATTCCATGCCTGCAGTCACCATCTGCAGTGATTTTGGAGCCCCAAAAATAAAGTCTGACACTGTTTCCACTGTTTCCCCATCTGTTTGCCATGAAGTGATGGAACCAGATGCCATGATCTTAGTTTTCTGAATGTTGAGCTTTAAACCAACTATTTTCATTCTCTTCTTTCACTTTTATCAAGAGGCTTTTTAGTTCCTCTTCACTTTCTGCCATAAGGGTGGTATCATCTGCATATCTGAGGTTATTGATATTTCTCCTGGCAATCTTGATTCCAGCTTGTGCTTCTTCCAGCCCAGCGTTTCTCATGATGTACTCTGCATAGAAGTTAAATAAGCAGGGTGACAATATACAGCCTTGATGTACTCCTTTTCCTATTTGAAACCAGTCTGTTTTATTCTTATTTAATCTAATGGGTTAGATAAGAATAAAACAGTCTTTCTTATTTCTCAAGTAGAAATTTTATTTCTGGTACCTCCTAAATAGAATAATTTATCCCAATCACAATACAAGTTGGAAAAAGTATTTCAAATGCCTCAAAAAGTAATTCTTACCAACTTTTTTTTTCAACACCTTTACCTTCTCTATCATACCTTCTTCATTTTCCTTCTACTCTAAATCTCTATTCTAATTATCTAAGAGACCCTTACCTCTTCCTCCTAACCATCAAATTTCTCTAGCCCAGATACTAGAAATCCCAGCTGAGGAATTCTTCATTTCCATGGAGTTTAATCACATTTTTTAATTTGGAGAGTTATTTCTCAGTCATAAAAAGATTAACAAGACCTGCTGAATTAAGAAATTAAAAATAGAACTACCCTATGATCCAGCAATTTCACTTTTGGGTACATCTGAAGAAATAAACATATTAATTTGAAAACATATATGCACCCCCATGTTCACTGTAGTAGTATTTACAGTAGCCAAGATATAGAAATAACCTGTGTCCTTCTATGAATGAATGATAAAGACGTGGAGAATATATAGAAAGGAATATTATTCAGCCCTGAAAATGAAATCTCACCATCTGCAGCAACATAGATGGATCCTGAGGGAATATCAAGTGAAATAAGTCAGAGAAATACAAATACTGTATGATTTCATTTATATACGGAATCTAAAAACAACAACAAAAAATAAACAAAACAAAAGCATAGATACAGAAAACAGAATGGTCGTTGCCAGAAGGGAGGAGGTTTGAGAAATGGGCAAGACAGATGAAGGGGATTAAGAGGTGCAAACTTATAAAATAAATGTCATAAGGATGTCACATATGGCATGATGTCATCATGCCTATTGTCTATAGGCACTAATTTTGTACAGAAGACTTGAAAGCTGCTGAGAGAGCAAATCCTAAAGGTTAACTCAGTATAGTGACAGATGGTAACTAGATTTATTATGTTGATTATTAAACAGTATTATTTTATATTAATCAAATAATGTCAGTATTATTTCATAATATTTAGTATAGAAATATCAAATCATTATGTTACGTACCTGAAACCAATACAATATGTCGATTACAGCTTGGTAAAAAATATTTTTAAGAATGTGTGAGTACAATCATATAAACCACATATTTGACATTATAAACATGAATATAAACTAGCAGATGACAAGCTCTCCTCCCTTCATTTATAAGGAGATGGTTTCTACTACACAAACATTCCCACTAGGAAATTTACGTTCTACAGGTGCTTAGTTACATTTTTGTTAGATAGTCAAATATTCTTTTATATTTTCAGCTTTTGACTATTATTCTTGGAGAAGAGTATTAAACTCACTTGAACCTGCTCATCTCATTTTAGATGGTGCTAAACAGAGTTAATGCCACTTTGTTACATACTTAGCAGCTATACTTACTGAGGAGCAACAGATGTACCACACTGCAGCATGGCAAAACACAAGGAAAACAGGAGAAGCTCCAATTCTTTCTGCTTTTATCAATCAAACCGATCTTCTCTTTGCTATTGCTGTTCTAAGGTCTCTTTTTCTACTTTCCTTTTTGGTCAATTTCTTTCTCCAAAATGTTGGCTATGTAGTAATGACTACAACTGGTGTACTTCCAGGTCACTCTTATCCTCCTTCAGGGTTCTCCTTCCTCTGGTCTATTTGGGGAAAGAAGAGCTGGTTCATGTCTATTCCTAAGTCACTTTCCCTCTGTGCTGTTTCCATATTCCCCTTGAGACCTCTACTGTCTTGGATAGCAATCACCCCCACCCATTCACACCCCAGAAGGTCATTAAATCAAGGGAACATGTAGCATTCTTCAATGGAGATTTGGAACAAACTCCTTAAAATTAAATATTAGGCATTCCACACTTAGAAGGCCCCCAGCAATCTCCATCACTAGAGAAGATTCACCCTTCTAAGGTGGTGACCTTCTAGCATACTGCAAGTCCTGTTCTGTCCCTCTCACTTCTAGGAAGATCCCACTATTCAATTTCTCTTCATTTTATTTGCAGCAAATTTACCAATCTTCTATTTTGCTGTCTCCTTCCAAATCATTTAAGCATTAGCTCCCAATGCTTAGGCCTTTAAAATTTTTCTTAAATGAAGTCTCCAGAGAAAAGTTATGTTACTTCCCTAGGGGCAAAGCAGCTATGTTATTTGTAGTTTTTAACTAGCCTGTTTTCCCCTCCTTGCTACTTGATTTTTCTCAAAAACAGCTCATATGGTCCTTTATGTCAGGGTCATAATAACTAAAGGTAGTCTACGAATACCCTCGAGGCTTAGAAGAGCTGTTACAAGAGAAAGAATTTATAATGCTCTAACTTGAGGTCGCAGAAGATACAACAGTGATGAAAGAATTAAAATATTCATTTTCTGTTTCAATACAAATCCGCTCAGAGATTTAAAAAAAAAGCAACACTTCTCTTTTTCTGTTTCCAAGTTGAAGCAGTGCAGAAACTTTAGGCTGATGGTGACTAAATCATTAACTGAACAGTACACTAAATAACTGAAATAAGCAAACGCCTTGTAAAAGTACAAGGCGATCATGGTTATGATTAAGGGAAGCCAAGGTGCAGAACACCCAGAGAGAGAGCTGTCGGAAGTATTAAAGACTCCATATGTGGCCCACCTGGCTGCGAAAGAAATCTGGAGACGCAGTGAAATGAATAAATCAGGAAAGTAGATCAAAGAAAGCTGGAGAGTGAGATAAATGTAAGTGAATTAGAAGAAAGGGAGAAAACTTTTCTATAATATGACCAAGATTTTGAGGAAGCCAAAATGTAAGATAACAATTAAGGGAAATAAAGATCAAGAGTCTGTATATTTCATGTATATGATTAGTCTGTTTACAAATTGTTCTAAAGTGTAGCAGTCAGTGTCAGGAAGGGTCCTTAGTGGCAAACAACAGAAATCAATTCAAGTTTAAGCAAAACAATAAATTGCTAAAAGATATATGTCTAGTATCTCAAAGTCTTGATTTGAGGGAGGTTGAGGGGGCAGCTGGAGAATGAGTCTCAGAAGTGGATAGCACCCAAAGGAGAGGAGGGGGGCTCCCTCCCCCTACTGAGCCCGATTAGGATGCTCTATTATTAATAGCCCTCCCAGTGTGCCCTCAAGCTTCATCTCCTCTAATGCTTCCATCATTGCTGTGGGAAATTACTCAATGGCCACTTTTCCCCTTAAGATTCAAAAGTGCATGAACTTATTTATGAAGCAGAAATAGAGACACAGAAGTAGAGAACAAACCTATAGACACCAAGGTGGGAAGGGGTGGGATGTATCGGGAGATTGGGATTGACACATATCTACACTGCTGCTGCTGCTAAGTAACTTCAGTCATGTCCGACTCTGTGCGACCCCATAGACAGCAGCCCACCAGGCTTCTCCGTCCCTGGGATTCTTCAGGCAAGAACACTGGAGTGGGTTGCCATTTCCTTCTCCAATGCAGGAAAGTGAAAAGTGAAAGTGAAGTCGCTCAGTCATGTCCAACTCTATCGATCCCATGAATTGCAGCCCACCAGGCTCCTCCGTCCATGGGATTTTTCTAGGCAAAAGTACTGGAGTGGGGTGCCATTGCCTTCTCCGATATCTACACTACTATGTATAAAACAGATAACCAATGAGAATTGACTGTATAGCACAGGGAACTCTACTCAACACTCTGCGATGACCTAGATGGGAAGGAAACCTAAGGAAGAGGGGATGAAGGTATACACTCATTGATTCTACTGCACAGCAGAGATTAACGCAACATTGTAAAGTAACTATGCTGCTGCTGCTGCTGCTAAGTCACATCAGTCATTCCGACTCTGTGCGACCCCATAGACAGCAGCCCACCAAGCTCCCGTCCCTGGGATTCTCGAGGCAAGAACACTGGAGTGGGTTGCCATTTCCTTCTCCAATGCATGAAAGTGAAAAGGGAAAGTGAAGTCGCTCAGTTGTGTCCGACTCTTCAAGACCCCATGGACTGCAGCCTACCAGGCTCCTCTGCCCATGGGATTTTCCAGGCAAGAGTACTGGAGTGGGTCGCCAGTGCCTTCTCCAATACTCAAGTAAGATAAATAAATATAAAATAAAAAGGGTAACAGAGAGAAAAAGAAACCAAGCTAGGGGTGGCAGGGGCTGTGGGGGGAATAGCATCGTTGAGCAACTTTAAGGACACGATAAAGATTAAGGTCATCAGAAAAAAAGAAAGAAAGAAAGTTCAAAGCCCCAGGCATGTACCTCTCCTTGCTGACTAGGCCTGTGTCATATGATCACTTCTAGGACATGGGAGACAGAGAGAGAAATTGCTGTCTCTCTCACCACACACACTGTGGGGATTTCCTCAAAAAGAGAAGTCTCTTCTTACCCTCCCACCAAATAAGACACATCAAATGCCCTCTATAAATACTGAATGTTTGACAGTGTTAGCAATTTAGCTTAGTTGGATTAATAAATGGAAATAGAATTCAGTTTTCCTGACTGACCTGCCTCTCACAAAAGAAGGAAGGAAGAGGAGGATGGGGTCCCCAGGCTAGGGGTGCTGGGCAATCATCTGTGGGGGGGAAGAGCAAAGGTTTTGAAGTCCAGGATTTAAATCTCAGTTATAACATTTACTATCTTTGAACTTGGGTAAATCTGTTACAGCGTCAGATGGGTGATAGTTAAAATAGAAGTGAAAAGACTATTATCCTTGTCTTAGAATTATTCTGAGGATAAAATTAAAAAATGCATCCCACTTGCTTACTGTTTGCCTGGAACAGGAACAAGTGCTCATAAGACATTAGCCACTCTAACAACTTAAGCTGTGTAGCTCCACCCTGCTCTCACAGGGCGGCCGACACATGCATCGACTCGGAACAGATTCCCCATCTTTTGATTTCTCTTCCTCCCAGAGCTAAGGAGAATCCTGATGTAAGCCTTCTGCCTGCAGTGATCTTGACTGCTTTTCTGAGTTTTTCTTACTTGACTCCCTTGATTCTGAGCCTCAGTCTCCTGAGACTGCTACCTTAAGAATTAAAGGTATTCTACCTTTGTCTGCATTCTTGAGTTTCGTGTTTGGTTAAAAATCCTAACTATGCCAACGGCCCTTTCTGGAACTACTATCCTGCTCTTCTCTTGCTAGTCACTTGACCATCAATCTCTAGCTCCCTTGTGACTGGATCCCACTACCATGAACATGAACTTGAAAGTCAATGGTCTTGACTCTCAATCATGTTCTATCATTCATAAGTGGTGTGACCTTAGACAAGTTACTTAACCTCTCTGGGCCTCATCTGCCCAGATAAGATATTCAGAGGATGTATACAGAGGATGTTAACGAACCTGGCACATAAAACATACCGTTGATTAATATCTCAATGAGTGTTCTTCATTAAGAATAGGCAAAGCTTCTGGTGGGATATGTGAATGCACGTTCAGTCATGTCCAACTCTTTGCGGCCCTATGGTCTGTAGCCCACCAGGATCCTCTGTCCATGGGATTTTCCAGGCAAGAATCCTGGAGTGAGTTGCTATTTCCTCCTCCACAGGATCTTTCTGATCCAGGAATGGAACGCACAACTCCTGTGTCTCCTGCACTGCAGGCAGATTCTTTACCACTGAGCCACCAGGGAAGCCTCTGGTGGGAAACTATAACAGAAAAAGGCTCTACAACTGATTTTCTCATGAGGGGTTACAGTAGGAAATTCATAGAAGATGTGCTAGCCAGAGTATCTGTAAGAAACCAAGATTAAGATTACTCCACTAGGGAACTTTATAAAATGATCCTAAAATTGATGGAAAGAGAGACCTTTTCCATTCACTTCATCCCTGTGGATCATAATGGAAGATGCAACCACAGGTGCCAAGAAACAGGACAGCATTCTAGTATTGGGTCCATCACAGAATTGGAGACCAGTCCCTCCGAGTTTCTGGGACTCTTTGGACCCAAGGAACAGGTGCCAACCTTGTGTGCACCGTGGAATCATTTGTAGAGTTTTTCAAAAGCACCAGTCTTCAGGTCCCACCCTAAAACTCTAACGTTTAACTGGATGGAACAGAGGAAGAAATAAAATTCAAAATATAAAAATTCTGTTTTAGAAAGAAAGGCAGATAGGGAAGGAGAGAGGAAGGAACTGCTGACCTGGGAAGTTACAGTTTGAGATCATCTAGATCGTGTGCTTCCTGGAAGTGCCCCGAAATCTGTGAGGAAAAGATAAAAGCTCTTGATAAATTCCTATATCTGATGTTGTTGATGAGCTTGAATAGCTCAGACTTTCACCATCAAGAAACTTACCAAAGTCTAAACTAAATCCGCCTTCCTGTTGAAAACTAAGTCCCATTACTCCAGTGCTTAGCTCAGAGGAAATAAGACCTGCTCATGATGTTTACCCTTCTCCATCCTTGAAGTGTCATCTCATTTTACACAAGTCAATTCTTTTTGTGCTTAATGAAATTGATTTGCCATTTCTACTGAACTGCAGTGTCAATCAGCTCTCAAGCAACTCAGGGCAGTACCTTCTTGCTTCCTAAGCCAGATTTTACTGTAAGACCCAGCTGTCTGGGCCTGAAGGGCACCAAAGCAGTGGTATGGCAGGACCCAGCATCTGGCCTCCACTCAGAGCAACCATTAAACTGGCCTGTGGCTACAAGCCCTTGATAGCAGCCTGACTTTATTAAACCTTTCTGCCAGTCCTGGGAAATGAAAAACGAGTCTTTGGCAATCTTCAGTCTGACTCAGTGTGCATTTACGCCAAAGTATAAAATACAATAGCCACTGTTACTGAGCATCTAAAGTATGCCAAAGATGTTGTAAGAATTAAAGGAGAAACCTTATAGACAGAGCACACTGCCAGGAACAGAGTCACCTCAATAAATGGTGACTGGTATTGGCATTATTACCAATCCTGAAAGTGGCCTTCAAAGGGTGACATGATTATTCTCATTTTACAAGGATGAAATCAATGTTTAGAAAGGTTCCATCACTTGCCCAAGGTTGCACAGTTCATCAGTGGAAGGGCAGTCATTAAATGCAGGGGGACCTTTTAACAATAAAACCTTGCCCAAGATGGAGTACATTTGTGACCATTTATGGTAGTTTCACATGGTTGGGAAGAAGGTTTCATAGAGGCTGCAATAAAATACTTCCAAGTCTTTTGCACAGAATCACAGATCACCTAAACAATAATCCTCCAGTAGACTACTGCTTCTTTGGTGTGTATCTGTGTAAATCACACATGGGTATGCACACACAGACAACGTGATTTATTGGCTTAATGGTAATAGGAGAAAGAGATAGGTGATGAATTGGATTGAATAGTGGCCATGGCACAAATTGATTACATTCAGATATTAATCAATATCATTCATTTCAATTCTCTATTTATTATCAAGGGCATATTATGTGCTTGAAAGTGTGCACTAAATTCCATGGAGGATATAAATGAAAAAAATGGCAGTGTCCCGGCACTCAGAAATTGTCGTGTGGTTAAAACCTTCTGTGAAATAGGGAATCCAACAATATAAGGAACTGTTCATTAAAGTGTTCAACTAAACACAAAATTAAGTACTAAAATGTATAATAGCTACCTTCAGGATGAATTAGGGAAAGAAAAGAGTTGGACCTTTACAAAGGAAGGCTTCGTGAAGGAAGAGGTGAGAGATGAA
Source organism: Bison bison bison (assembly GCF_000754665.1). NCBI lineage: Eukaryota > Metazoa > Chordata > Mammalia > Artiodactyla > Bovidae > Bison > Bison bison. Next base: position 2,114,016 of record NW_011494919.1, on the reverse strand, counting down.
CACTGAGGATTTAAAGCCAAATGGAGAAAAGGGTGTGAGTGTCCTTCCCTTTCATCCCAGGCCTGTTAGGAATCAGCCTGAGCAAAGCACTGAGGTCAGGAATTCATTTAATTATTAATTCATCTACCATGTAAACCTAGTATATGTCAGACTTCCAGTAAAAAGAGAAATCAGCATGTTGTATATGACAGACAACGAAGAAGCTACATCAGAGAACAGAGACTTTGATTGGGGGTCTCGAGGAAAAGGACACAGAGATTGGTTGGGATGAAATTTTGCACACCCAGAGAGATAGAGATGGGATGACCCATGAGAAACCGCTCTGAACTACTGAGGAGGAGAAAAAAAGATACAGTGAAAGTGCTGTAAGAGAAAAACCTATAGAGGAGCAAGGCTCTGGTTGCTTGGTGCCAGGCTAGGACACAAACATCTGAACACACTACCCGTGTTCATAGGTATATACACAGGGAGAGGCTGAGAATCCTTTTGCCTACTTGATTTGGCCATGCTAAATATTCAAGAAAAATGTTGTTGGCAATGGATACTCTTGAAGCCAAAAACAAGTCAGTAATCCTCAGTTCTGATTTTCAGTTGGAAATCGAATAGCCCTGGTCTAGCTCCTTTAGGAAATGTTCTCTGACACCACCATCCTTAACACAGGTTTGTTCTTCCATTACGGGTAAACAGAAGCTATGAGGAAATTTTCATCTGTACCCAGAAATCTGTGTATTTAGTTAAAGAAGGAATTTTCCTCTGAAGAGATATAAGGCAATGAGGTGTGAACGCAAAATCTTTTCAATAAAATTAAACAAATTCAAACAGTTTCATGTGCTTCACAGTTACTAAAAAGGCACAGAGATCAAATCTTATTTTCCTATTGTCAGAACTAGGGTCTAATTCTTATAAAAATTCCATGACACCCAAGTTAATTAGTATAAATCTGCCTTAAATGGCAATTGGCTTCATTAAATGACAGAAAAACATTTTAGAATGATTCTCTTAGCGGGGAAGGATGTGAAAATTGCCAAAGAATGGCTTTCATTTTAGAATCCCGGGAAGAATTTCACACAGCAGCAAACATAATTCCACTCAAACCATGTGAAACCATTATATACCTAAATAGCTACAAAGCTTTGCCTGTAAAAATAACAGTAAACGCAGGACTTCTAATGAATAAAAATGAAGTTTAAATTTATATCAAGTATTGGCTTGGCAGCTACCAGCTTTGGTCTAAATCTCAGTTGATGTCCTTCTGTCTTAGCTCCAGACCACATGGATTTGCTTTTTCCCATTTATGAGTTTAGTAAATATGGGTGCAACCATCCCAAACACCAGTCAGTGAAGCAAAAGGAGATGTATCCATATTACTCTCAACCTAGCATGTCTATGGGTACACCAGGAGCTTCCGCAGAGACAAAAGTGGCCTGAGACTTCACAATATGAATGATGTCACGGAGACCACTCTGCCCTTTCCTACTGCTGTACTGACATCAGCAGACAAGGGAATCAGCCAAGAACAGAAGCAGAAACGGCCGACAGACAAACCCGCTGTAGCCAGTCTCCAACAATTTCACTAGTTTGGTTCAACGGTTTCTGGAGAAACGGAAGCTATTGCTCTAAATGACTCCTGACAATTTTTAGTCACTCAAGCTTCCTATACCGTTGCCCCTTCAACTGCTCAGATAAGAAGGGACCAGCAAAGTCAGCTACGGATTGCGAAGAAAGGAGCTGGCTTTTGCTTTTTGTCACATTAACAGGAATCATGGGAAGCAAGGAGTTTAGATGATCAGACACTAGAGTGATTAGAGCAATGCCATACCTGCTTGCTTTTTCTAGTATTGATACACTGACTGGCCCTGCATCTTGAAATACACAGCTATTAATATCACTCTCATTTCAAAGGCAGAAAGGAATTTAAAAATATTACTGGAATATATATATATATACACACATATACATATATATATTATAGTTGTTGTTCAGTCGCTAAATCATGTCTGACTCTTTGTGACCCCATGGACAGCAGCACACCAGGCTCCTCTATCCTTCACTATCTGTCAGAGTTTACGCAAATTCATGTACATTGAGTCAGTGATGCTATCTAACCAGTTCATCCTTTGCCATCCCCTTCTCCTTTGGCTTTCAGTCTTTCCCAGAATCAGGGTCTTTTCCAATGAGTCAGCTCTTTGCATCAGGTGGTCAAACTATTGGAGCTTCAGTATCAGTCCTTCCAATGAATATTCAGGGTTGATTTCCTTTAGGATTGACTAGTTTGATCTTCTTGCTGTCCAAGGGGCTTTCAAGAGTCTTCTCCAGCACAATTAGAAAGCATCAATTCCTCAGGACTCAGCCTTCTTTATGGTTCAACTCTCATATCCGTACATGAATACTGGAAAAAACATAGCTTTGACTATATGGGCCTTTATATACACATGCATATACGTATATGGGGCTTCCCTAGTTGCTCAGTGGTAAAGAATCCAGCTGCAATGCAGAAGCCTCAGGAGACATGGGTCTGATCCCTGTGTCAGGAAGACCCCCAGGAGGAGGGCACGGCAACCCACTCCAGTATTCTTGCCTGGAGAATCCCATGGACAGAGGAGCCTGGCAGGCTACAGTTCATAGGGTCACAAAGAGTTACACATGATTGAAGTGACTTAGTGCACACACACACACACACATACACATATATAAAGAATTTCCTTTGCTCTGTCTGGCTTAAGATACTATTCTGCTTAAGCATTTTTAATCACTAATAAGCAAATGCTTATACAATTCTCATTTAAGTCAATATTAGTTTTATTCTGAAAAGATAACATTTTACTATGATTTACCCCTTGAATTTAATAGTATCTAATGAATTTTAAAATATTAACCTAGCCTTAAAAAAAAGAAACCCACAAAGGCAGAGAGCACATACCAACCTATCCATGTGCAGTGGGAGATGCCCACATTGACCTAGGATGCCTAATCTGACTTATCTTTTTAATTTATTTTTTAATTGGAGGAAAATTGATTTACAATGTTGCAATGATTTCTGCCACACAACAACACAGATCAGCCATGATTATGCATATATCACTTTCCTCTTGAGCCTCCTTCCCATCCCCCCATCCCACCCCTCTAGGTCATCAGGGGGCACCAAGCTGGGCTCCCGGTGTTATATAGAGCCTTCTCATCAGCTATCTGTTTTACACATGGTGATGTATATATGTCTATTAGATTCTCTATAAAGGAAAAGGTACACATCAACTGTTCACATTAAGTCACTGTACCTAGGCCACACACAGTCTATTTAGTAAGTTTTCTATGCCACTGGTCCTCAATAGAAGTGGTTTCAGTGTCCCAGATGGAGGCATGTTCTGAGCTAAAGGTGAGAATCTCAGTTCCCCACACCCAGAAAGGCAGGTGGACAAGAAGTAAATAACATTAGAGGCCATATAATACACAGCCTTCAGCTGGGCTTCATAAGGAATAAATTTTTTAATATCCCTTGAGATTTGGGAGCTCTTATTGAAAAAAAACAAAATCTATATACACAAAATACAATGCTCCAGCAAGATCACCAACTGACTTTCTCAAGTCACGTTACATTTACAAAATATAATTTGTGTCATGAGGCAGTATATTCACTTCTTAAAAACCTCACATTCAGTAAAATCATATATGAAAAATAACCAGAGATTATGCAAAAAAATAAGATTATGGACAGACCACTCACAATCAATTCAGTCCATAACAAGAACGTGTGCTAACAAAAACAATAATGATCTTAAGAAAAATACTAGTTTCATTTAAAAGACATTGACATTCCCAATAAATAGAGAAACACTAAATGAACACATTGGTGGAAGAAGATGTAAGGAAGAGCTGAGGCTGTTGAGTTGTGGAAAAAAGATCAAAATGGCCAAATGTTGGGGAGAGTCGCAAAATCAGGATTTCTAAGACAAAGCCCATGGCCACACTGACTCAGCAGGAAGAGTGTAGTGTAATGAATGCCATGCATGGACCCTTTTCCTCTATAACATGAATACATAGTATTTGTGTATCACTTGATGGTGTAAAGCAGTAATCTGCTGGGGCAAGTCACACATGGACTGACCTATGTGATTGATGCATTACAATGATATCCTTCTATTACCCACCATGAATAGGCTAGTTCTCCACACAGAAATGGGTTTCCAAAAGGTGGTGGTAGTGGTAAAGAATCTCCCTGTCAATGCAGCAGACCTAAGAGATACGAGTTCAACTGCTGGGTGGGGAAGATCCCCTGGACAAGGAAATGGCAACCCACTCCAGTACTGTGGCCTGGAGAATCCCATGGACAGAGGAGCCTGGTGGGCTACAGTCAGCATGCAAGCATGCCACACAGAAACAAAAGTTTTAGCAGAGCAGATCAAATGTCGTGTTAATTTTCTTCTCTTACCCAAGCCCGCACTGAACTCCTATCAGTTTCTCCCATTGTTACAAAAGTGGTACTATTAGCTGAATACCCCAAGCTTGAATTACATTTTTTTTTCCACTCCATCTTATTTTTGAATAGAAAGTGGCAAGAGTATTTCATTTACCATCAAAAAGTACCTTTTAGCTTTCAGGTCCTCTTTCTTGTCAAGGTGTGGTTGAAGAAAGAATCTATGAGCCAGCTGGAGAGACAAAATACAGGAGAGGGGCAGCTCTTGGTTTCTCTCACCAATGTGAACCCAAGAGTTAGACCTGGAAGTCATGACCAGAGCCGGAAATGAGTGAGTGAAGAGCCACTAGGTTCTCTGCCAGTATTAATACGGATCATGTTATACTACCCAAGGGCTAAGTGGGAAATGCTAGACTCGGTGTCAGAACAATTCAAGGCAAAGAGCCAGGGAAACAACAAAGAGAAAAAGCAGAACTGGAAAGGGGGATGCGGTCTGGCCAAGACTCATCCTTCATTTACATGAATCCAGATTCATTTACAGGGACTCCCCTGGTGGTCCAGTGGTTAAGGCTCTGCAGTTCCACTGCAGGGGGTGCAGGATCAGTCCCTGCTGGGGGAATGAAGATCCTGCACACCATACATATGACCAAAAATAATAAAAATTAAAAGGAAAAGGTGCATTTACACCCGTTGTGTGTGAAGTGGGATTTATTTTAGTAAGTTCAGATGAGATTAACCACAACAACCTCATTTCTCCCTAAACTGTGGGTGCAGACTGACCATCAAGATCTAATCTTTCTCTCTCACCCAGTATACAGACAGTT
>NW_011494919.1:2105033-2108681 GCF_000754665.1 Bison bison bison | reverse complement strand
TGGGCATGTCCCCTCCCAATTAGAACTGAATATTCTAAGTTTACTTACTGTTAGGTGTAGCCACATGACTACACTTTCAGCAAAGGAATATAGACAGAAGTGATCAATGCCTTTTCAGCCTCATAATAAAATAAGGCTATATCTTAAAACCCTGAGCATATCTCTTCCATGAGCTCTCTCTCTTTCTTTCTTGTTGTTAACTCACACACTGCAGCAACCTCATTTTTGATTGCCATGTAGGATGCTGGCACACAAAATTGGCAGAAAACTGGGTACCAAATAACTTTGAGGAGTATAGTTGCCCTATTGACCTGCAAATGTTATCTGAGAAAGAAATCATTTCCCATATTCTTTAAGCTTCCATCCCTTGCAGTCTAGCTTATCTTAAATAATATACCTCCTAAGACATTCTATAGTCTATCTACTCATATTTTTTGTTAGTTAATTATTTTAAAACCAATTTGTTAATCAAAAGACAATTTTGAATATTCAGTCTTGCCATTTCTGAGCAGAATAAAGTGAATCTCTTATGGATCTGTTAATAAATGTACCTGAGCAGTGTTCTCAGTGACATGGGCTATTTGTTGATGTTGTTCCCTCCATCTGATGACATTCTTGAACATTCTTTAGCTGTTCCAAATTGTCACAATTATAATTTTTGAGCTGAGGAAGTCAATAAAGCAAATTCTTATTTTATTTTTAATAACACATGAGATAGAATACACAGAAATTTTTTAAAAAACTAAGGAGGCTCTTGTTTTTTGAAATATTGAAGTGTTAGTTGCTCAGTCATGTCTGACTCTTTACAATCCCATGGACTATAGTCCACCAGGCTCCTCTGTCGGTGGAATTCTCCAGGCAAGAATACTGGAGTGGGTTGCCATTCCCTTCTCCACAGGATCTTCCCAACCCAGGGATCAAATCCAGGTCTCCTGCACTGCAAGAGAATTCTTTACTGTCTAAGCCACAAAAAGTACAGTAACTTTTATATTTTAAATATACATATAAATATATATGTACTGGAATATATATAATATTAAGTATAATTATAGATAAACGTAGCATCTCAAATCAAGAAAAAAGACAGTTTATTAATAAAAATTGTGTTGGGTCTAACACTCCATTTGAAAAATGCAGCAAAAATGAATCCCTACCTACCTCATGTCTTAGAGCAAAATTATTTCCACACCAATTAGTAATAGAAGCTTAAATGAAAAATAAATATACAAATTTCACAGTGAATATTTATCCAACTTGTCCAACAAATGGAAAATAATTTTTGATAATGACAAGCAGAAGCTTCAGAAGGAAAAATCAGTAATAGATTTGATTCTGCAAATATTTAAAATTTTTAATTCAAAGGAAACTGACAAAATATGAAAGTGTATACAAAGGAAATCAATGTCTTTAAAACGCATAAGAGTTACTAGGCAAAACATTTCAACAGAAAATGAATAAAAGATTTTAATCAAGTCTTGGGATAGTAAATTAAAATTGACTGAGATCATGTAAAAATGTTCAGCTTCACTAACAATTCAAAATTTCAAATCAAAACAAAAATGAGAGGCTATATTTCAACTATTAGATTGGTAGGGAAGCTCATTCCACTAGGAAGAGAACACACAGATTGGAGAGTAGGTGTGAATTAAGGTTTATGAAATCTCGCCTCCCACTTGGACCACCTGTACCTCACCAGGTGCATGGCTTTCAGACTGACAGGATCTCTAATCCCCTTTGTGTTCTGCATCTCAGGGGGTTCAGCAGTTGTGTCTTTATTCACATGTATAGTTCCTGATCACTTTTTCCGTTCATGTCAAGATTCCAGAAGATCCATTTTGGTGCTCATACCCTTAAATATGATCATGTCCATTAAAAATGGCTTGATTAAATAATGACTTCCTTTTGCTAAAATTTAAATGACAACCCCCAAAAGAAGGTTTCTCAGCTAATTAGGGAGAAGAAAGCTGGATAAGTGGGGATGCAGGAGGGATAAAGTTCAGGTCCACATGAGAGCATAACTGTCAATGGGATCACCCTGATAGAATATTCTTCCCTCTGCTTTATCCTCTCTCTGGATCATCTGCCTACAAGACAGACCCTCCTTTCCAGAGTATTTCCCCACGTGAGACTACATATGTCCCATTTCTCACTGATTGATAAGCAAATCAATCAAACTGACCCTGTAATGAATGAGGCTCTGGATGTACCCTATACACCCTTGGGGAAAAGTGTCATTCTAAACAGATGGTTCCAATGGCTGTATTGCCAGCACTGTGGCCTGAGGTTCAGCCTTAGCAGCAGATGAGAATCACCTAAGAATGACATCAGAGCAGATTTTAAAACATATCAAAATGGCCAGATGTCATGCCAACCTGGCCCTGGGGCTGAGCCATACTTTTCTTGTTGTTTTTGTTCTTTAGTGTCTTAAAGTACCAGAGATGAATTTAATGCTAATATTCAACACAGACTGAGTAAACAGTCCCTGCAACAGTGGTTCTCAAAGTGTGGTCCCCAGATCAGCATCAAGATCATCTGCGAACTTGTCAGAAATGCAGATTCTCAGGCTTCTGAGAATCCTGTAGGCCCCCAAACCTACAGAATCTGAAACCCCAAGGGCAGGGTGGAAGACTCTTTGTTAGTAATACCTCCAGGTGATTCTGACATGCAGGCTCAAATTTGAAAACTACTGCATCAGGACAGTCATTCTGACATTTTGTGAGCCCCTACTCTGTCTGAACACTCAGTATATAAAAATGAAATAATGGTTTAAAAAAGCAATTTTGGTGTGATAAGTACCATTAAAAAAGAGAGACAACGCAATATAAAAGCCCAGAGGAAGAAACTATTAAAACTCAAAGTAGGAAGGCTTTTTGAGCAGCCCTTTCATCAGTCTGTCAGACCAGGTGACCAATATTTGACGTTGACAAGATCATGTCTGAGGGGTCGTTACAGACCACAGGCTGGTGACCAAATATGCTATTTACTTTCCATCTTCTGATGAGAGATCTGCTACCCCAGTTACACAGAGTGAGCCTGAGACTGAGAGGAAGAAATGGCAAACTGAATTGCCTTATCGAGGCTTCCCTGGTGGCTAAGAGGGTAAAGAATCCGCCTGCAATGCAGGAGACCGGGTTCAATCCCTGGTTTGGGAAAATCCCCTGTAGAAGGGAATGGTTACCCACTCGTGTTCTTGCCCGAAGAATTGCCTGCCTTATCCGCTGGACGCCGCAGCTACAGCTACGCCAGCCTCATCCTCAGAAGTCAACCTGTCAAGGTTTGCTGAATTGAAAGGTTCTGACCCAGCATGTTCAGCACTGAGCAAGTGACTAGGGCCCAAGTGAGACTGGATTCCGACAGAAACACGAGCGCGCGCGCGCACTCTCTCTCTCTCTCTCTCTCTCTCTCTCTCACACACACACACACACACACACACACACACACACACACACACACACACACACACACACACACACACACACACACACACACACACACACACACACACACACACACACACATTCTCGCGTGCTCCGTTACTCCCGGGCCAGGGCTCGGAAGGAAAGGAGCCAACCAGAAGCAAGAAGAAGTCAAGGGGCTGATCTGCCACTGCTTTGCAGGAACAAGCTTCCGGGACGGACGACGACGCCA
>NW_011494919.1:2055361-2104612 GCF_000754665.1 Bison bison bison | reverse complement strand
TTCCGCGTCTTCCGCTTCGCTAGTTCCTCCTTTTCAGCACCTTCCTTCAGCTCTCCTCGCAGACACGGGTTTTAATGGTGGGAGCGAGCCGCTGCCCTGCTGGACTCCTGAGCTTGCACTTTCCTGGAAGCGCCTTCCAAGAAGGGTTGAAAAAGAAATAGCAAAGGATAGAGCGGCTGGAGAGAATCAACAGAAGTGATTTTGGACATCTCCCACCCACCCCTACAGCACAACTGAAAACAGAGTCCAGGAGAATCACTGCTGCTGAGCACAATTATCAAGCAGACTAAATACATGCCCAGGACATGGCTTTCTGGCAGGGAGGGGTGGGTCCCGTAAGGCTTGGAACACTGGTGTTCAGTCCTGACTGAAAGTAGTAATCACCTAGGAGACAAGGAGAGGTGCTGACCTGAGTGTGTGTGTGTGTGTGTGTGTGTGTGTATGCATGCGCACAAAGTACCAGGGTTGGCGCTGGGATATATATATATATACACACACACACATATATATACATATATATATACACACATCGCAACCATTTAAAAATATAAAAGCTATTCTTATGCTCTGAGATGGATCTGCACATATTTGGGATTTTTCGTTTTGATTTTTTTTAGTTCCTGGGGTGATACTAAGAGGCTGGCATGATTCAGAACCACTGCTTTAGAGCAGTTTACAAAGTGTGACTTCAAGACCAGCCAGCGACACCGTCACATGGAAGTATGTTACAAAAGCAGCTTCCCTGGTCCCTTCCTGGGTCAGTGGATCAGGAACTGTGGGGTGAAGCCCAGCAGTGTGTGTGTCAACAAGCTTTCCAGGTCACTTGGGTGTGTACTGAGATTCAGTAACCGCTGGGGATTGGCTGGCCTGTGCTGCTCAGAAAGCAAGCAATTTTAATATTTTTACTCCGGTACTTGGGCCACCTCATGCGAAGAACTGACTTATTGGAAAAGACTCTGATGCTGGGAGGGATTGGAGGCAGGAGGAGAAGGGGATGACAGAGGATGAGATGGCTGGATGGCATCACCGACTCGATGGACCTGAGTCTGAGTGAACTCTGGGAGATGGTGATGGACAAGGAGGCCTGGCATGCTTCGATTCATGGGGTCGCAAAGAGTCGGACACGACTGAGCGACTGAACTGAAAGGGCTGTAAACAAACAAGACTGTGCACACAACCTAGGTGGCCTACAAGGCCAAAAACATTTACCCCTGTGGCCTCTTACAGAAAAAGACCCAGTTCTAGAGAAGAAGGTCTTATGTGGAGACTCTGTTAGCCCTCCAGACATTGGAGATAGAACACTGAGAAATCCTGTGAAGTAGTGAGTTGCTGGAAAGTACAGGGCAAGACAGGATAGGAAGATATAAAAAACAGAGAGAGGGCAATATGTTTGATTCTCATTCATGTGAAAGACCAGCCGTGCTTTAAAGGATGTGCTATAATCGCTTGAGGTCAAAGTATATTTTCTTTTTTTGTAGATGCACATTATTAGTAGTATCAAACACACAAATATGCAAGACAAGTCTACGTGTCGCATATGGGAGCCACAACAGTCTTCTAAGTGGACTATGACATCAGCTAGGTCCATACTCAGCTCTCAACTGGCACTTCTGCCTCTGCACACAGCTGTTTATGTGGTGGTTTGTTCTCCTTAAGCTCCTTGAAGACAGAAAATAGAGGCTGTGTTTATCTTTGTATTTATCACATTTAAGGACCTACTGTGACAGGCAGCCAGTAGGTCCTTAAATGTGTATTACTCGATTGTTTTTGAATACTTATATGTGGTTCTCCAAGATGTAATGGCAGCTCTCCACAGAAGTGCTATGTTAGGTATTCGAAGAAACTGCCTGGACAATCCCATGGACAGAGGAGCCTGGAGGGCTACAGTCCATGGGATTGAGATGGACAGGATTGAAGCAACTTAGCACCTAGTATATACCAACTGTCAAATAATAGACTGAATAAAGTAAAGGCTTTGCAACCTCTGAGATAGTGAACATTTTATGTTTATGTATATAAAGTATTTTTAAAAGAAAGTTATCTCCTGCTTTTTGAATTTTATTCTTATGAAAGTTCTGCACCAGTTTTTCATGGCTGAAAGAAATCAGAAAAGGATTTTCATTTTTACAGAAAAAAAATGTTCCTACCCCCAGGAACAAGAGTGGCCCCGCCAAGCTCCTCCCCCAGAACCTACACTCAGCACCTCAACACCCAGCCACCATAGCTTTGAACTGTCTGAGCATCTGTGCTTTATCTTGATTTATTTTGTGCATCCATTAATAAGATGTATCGTAAGATATGTGCTTCTTTGATTTAAGCCACTTCAGCTTCCAAAAGTTTTCATAGGAACACTCTCCTTGGTATCAGAGGAAGTTTGTAATGTCTGTCTTTGATTAAACAGTGTTTCCCTGCATACAACAGGACCTATCTTTAACCACTCAAAATCAGTATTTCATTGGAGAAGCTTAGTGTTGGTTAATGTTGCTAGTGTTATTTCTTCACCTGAGTCACCTCCATATTCACCATTCTTCATAAGTTTAGCAAACTAAGAATATATGCTTAGATTTCAATTCTAAAGACCAGAATCACAGCATCCATTTCTACTGAATGATGTTGTTTCTGGGTGCTGGCTGACAGCCATTACTAATACTACTTGGCTGCGGTGAAGCTAAGAGGAATCCTACTGAAAGGGGAAAACATCCTAAATAACAGATATGTTCACAAGTTGCTCTCCATTTAGTATGCAATCTGTTTTAAAATATGTTATTCTTTTAATCCAGAATTAATATAAAATATAAATTTGCATTTTAGTACAGTCTTATGTATTTTAACAAGAAACCAAGTTTTCTGTTGTCCATGTGTGTAAGTGTCCCCCCGCCCCAAAAGTCATATTGTACTTTGGGGAAGGAATTATTTTGAGATTTGGTGGCCTTTTTCTGGAGAAGGCGATGGCACCCCACTCCAGTACTCTTGCCTGGAAAATCCCATGGACAGAGGAGCCTGGTAGGCTGCAGTCCATGGGGTTGCGAAGAGTCGGACACGACTGAGCGACTTCACTTTGACTTTTCACTTTCATGCATTGGAGAAGGAAATGGCAACCCACTCCAGCGCTCTTGCCTGGAGAATCCCAGGGACAGGGGAGCCTGGTGGGCTGCCGTCTATGGGGTCGCATAGAGTCGGACACGACTGAAGCGACTTAGCAGCAGCAGCAGCAGCCTTTTTTCTGATAAAGCAAAAAGAAGCCACTGATTCAAAAGCATGTGTCTGTTTCCTCAAACTTTATCCCTCTAGAATTAATGGTCTTATTTCAAAGTTTCTTCCTGCCATCCAGACACCTTATTTGCCACTGAATTAAGAATAGGTGTAGCCAACACCTGCGTAATCTACTACAGTGAAACCCTGATATTTCTAAGATCTAGAAATTTAGCATTGTCAAGCACAGAGCACCTAGGTAAATCCAGTTGGAGGCAGCCATCATATGAAGTTTCATTTATGCATGTAACTGTAAAGACACAACTTCAGCTTGTGTCTTTAGCAGAATTAATTTTTTTTAATTTATCAAATGACAATATCACTTCATGAAAATGATCTGAATGTATGATGGTATAGGTTGAAGCTGCCTGGGAGGGTAAGGGATGGGACCAGGGTAAAGCAAGAGAGACTTCTCAGGCATGAACTTTAAGGAGGCATTCCCTCTCAGGACACTACAAGGGCCTTCTGTGCAGGCATCTTCCTTAACTCACAGTATTACTGGCTTTGCTTGACATCTTGTGTACTAAGTATTTTAATGAGTAAGTACTGACTCACTTTTATGGCAGAAAGTAAAGAGGAACTAAAGAGCCTCTTGATGAAAGTGAAAGAGGAGAGTGAAAAAATCTTAGTTTTCTGAAGCTCAACATTCAGAAAACTAAGATCATGGCATCCGGTCCCATCACTTCATGGCAAACAGACGGGGAAACAGTGGAATCAGTGGCTGACTTTATTTTGGGGGGCTCCAAAATCACTGCAGATGGTGACTGCAGCCATGAAATTAAAAGACGCTTACTCCTTGGAAGGAAGGCTATGACCAACCTAGACAGCATATTAAAAAGCAGGGGTATTACTTTGTCAACAAAGGTCCATCTAATCAAGGCTATGGTTTTTCCAGTAGTCATGTATGGATGGGAGAGTTGGACTACAAAGAGAGCTGAGCATGGAAGAATTGATGCTTTTGAACTGTGGTGTTGGAGAAGACTCTTGAGAGTCCCTTGGACTGCAAGGAGATCCAACCAGTCCATCCTGAAGGAGATCAGTCCTGGGTGTTCATTAGAAGGACTGATGTTGAAGCTGAAACTCCAATACTTTGGCCACCTGATGCAAAGAGCTGACTCATTTGAAAAGACCCTGATGCTGGTAAAGTTTGAGAACAGGAGGAGAAGGGGATGACAGAGGACGAGATGGTTGGATGGCATCACCGACTCAATGGACATGGGTTTGGGTAAACTCCGGAGCTGATGATGGACAGGGACGCCTGGTGTGCTGTGGTTCATGGGGTTGTAAAGAGTCGGACACGAATGAGCGACTGAACTGAACTGACTGACTCACTTTAGGGCTTCCCCTATTGGCTCAGACAGTAGAGAGTCTGCCTGCAATGTGGAAAACCAGGGTTCTATACCTGGGTAGGGAAGATGTCCTGAAGAGGGAAATGGCAACCCACTCCAGTATTCTTGCCTGGAGAATCTCATGAACAGAGGAACCTGGAGGAGCTACAGTCCATGGGGTCGCAAACAGTCAGACACAACTGAGTGACTAACACTTTCACTTTCTTTTATTGGCTCATTTTATAGATAAATTCTGTAGATGTTTTTAGCCCAAGTGCTGATTCCATCCAAATCACATTTTCCAATATGCATATATATTCACAGGATCTGAAGACGCAAGGGTGCCAAGAATTATTACAGAGAAACAAAACTGTCTGATAGAATTAATGAAACAGGCTTTTGAACTGTTGAGTAGAAAGCAGACACTGTCATCCGTGATACCATTTGGACACGATGTATGTCTCCCTGGGCATCGCAAACAAATCACCATGTACAGAGCCCCCTGCCTGGCATCACTAAAGAATTAGCTGGCCTTCACATGGAAGACCTCAGAACTCCCTCTGGAGTTTTCCAAGTTGAAGAGATATCCACACTATAGAAAATTGGTTGCTATGAAAGAATAACTCAGTCTGAGCTAAAATGCTTTGCAGATCATGAAGGAAAGTGGCAGAGCTGTAAACACTAATGGACCTTGTAAACAGTGGTTTCAGACATCATATCCCACCACTGTGGTGATGAGTCATTTTTTTCTTTCGTGTCAGTTGCAAGCCCTACAAAAAGTCACTAGGAGCTTCATTGAATGCAAATGATAAATTTTATGGAATATAAGAGGGAAGGGGATGTCAGGGAGACTTAAAATGATGCTTGCATTCAAATTACTTCAAGTTAAAAAAAAATAAATGAGGTTCAACTCCCTATTAGGTTATTTTAGGAAATGTTTAAATGACAAACCTGATTTCCATGAATTTGTTGTTGTTCAGTCACTCGGTTGGGTCCGACTCTTTACAACCCCATGGACTGCAGCATGCCAGGCTTCCCTATTCTTCCCAATCTCCCAAAGCTTGCTCAAACTCATGTCCATTGAGTTGGTGATGCCATCCATGCCATAAATAGATATTAACATTAGAATCCAGGGTTGTTCTGTTTGATAATATATATGAATGAGAGGAATAAAAGAAGATAAGGTGAAATTTAAACATTGAAATGAATGTTATGTCTTAGAAAATTAAAAGATATAATATGTCTGCTGCTGCTGCTAAGTCGCTTCAGTCGTGTCCGACTCTGTGTGACCCCGTAGACGGCAGCCCACCAGGCTCCCCCGTCCCTGGGATTCTCCAGGCAAGAACACTGGAGTGGGTTGCCATTTCTTTCTCCAATGCATGAAAGTGAAAAGTCAAAGTGACGTCGCTCAGTCATGTCCGACTACGTCTAAAGTTCCTGAAATTCCACTCTTGGAATGATGAAAACTATCCTATATTTAATTTTGACTGAATGACACAGAAGGCATAATGAAGGCAAGATCCATATACATGGATATAAATGTTCATATAAATACATAAATAAAAATATATACCTAAATGTATGTATATGTGTGCATATGTGTGTTGGGGGTGGGTACAGACACACTTACATGTAACACACCCAGACCACAGTCAGTCCTATGGAGGCAATATTCTCTAAAGACAACTACTTATTTCGTTTTCCTGCCTTTGGACCCAGCACCTTTACTGAAATCATCAGGTAGAATCCTTTCAGTCCTTCTGTGTCTGCAACAATACCAGAGTATCTATAAAATTGCCTACAAGAGTTCCATAACTTAGAGCTTTAGGAAACAATAAAAGACTTCATGGAGAAGGACTGAACCAGCATAGTAAAACCTTATATTCAGTTTTACTAATCAATAAATAGATGCACTGACACTGAATTACCTTAGGCAAGTTACTTAACATCTCTCAATTTCAGTTTATTCCCAAGGATTGTAATAGGAAAGAATACCTTACTCTTACATGGTGGATGACATAAAATAATACAAATAAAGTACTTGGCATGTACCTAGCTTTTTAAAATACTAGCTATTTTTTCCATCATCCATATCATAGAAAATAAACTTTCTCCTCATTGAGAATTGGTGAAAACATTAGCTGGATAGGATACAAAGCATCTGATCTATGGTTCTCTTTTAATCCTGGGTTCTGCTTCCCATGTTTGGAGTCCTTCATAGTGTTCTTCTCCTGGGGGTAGGATGCCTCCCAGCACCGGGGCTGAGAAGTCTCAGATGTTATCTGCAATATCTCAGCAGTTCCCATTCAATATCCCAGTCTTTGTCTCCCACGGTAAATGATCTTCCAACTCTCCTCCAAAGTGCCCCTCTGAATGCCTGCCAAGGATTACTCATGTCCCTGAAAATGGCTTCTCTCTCCATGCTTCCTGTCGCCACCCCGTCCTCCCCGACGGCTGCATGCCTGACCCCTCCACGTGCTCCCAGATCTGTGTCCCGCGCTCGGTTCTGCTGCGGGCATGGGGGGAACCTGATGCCATGACATTTCCGGTAGAAACAGTCACCTCTGAGTTTGGTCACTGCTGAAAAGAATCCCCCAGTTGTGTGATACCCAAAGCACGATGCCGTCTGTTTGGCTCCATTGAACGTCAATCTGCTTGGTGAGAGCAGCCAAGAGACATCACTTATTACAAATGTCATTCCTGATTGGTGTCTACTGCAAAATGCTTGAGACAGAAAACACCAGACATAAAAGCTACACAAAACATAAAAGATACTCCGGGGGGGGGCAGGTGTTAGAATTACCATGACATCTCATCACCATCTCTATTACCAGCAAACAGTTATATAGTGCTTCCTGTATGCAAGATACCGTTCTAAGCACTTTATGTATATGAATTTACTTCCTCCTTCACAGTAAGACTGTGAGATAGAAACTAGTATAAAACAAGTATTACCACTTTACAGGTGGGCAGTATGAGGCACAGGGGGTTAAATCGGTTGCCCGTGCACACAGAAGAAAATAGCAACCCACTCCAGAATCCTTGCCTGGAAAATCCCATGGACCGAGGAGCTTGGTGGGCTACAGTCCATGGGGTTGCAAGAGTTAGACATGACTTGGCAACTACACCATCACAACCACCAGGGATTCCAGTCAGAGGTGGCACTCTATCCCCTTTAAAAGGTGTGTCCAGAATAAGATTACATGTGATCATTATACATGATGCTTAATATGGGTCATTCTCTAACCTTGAAATTTCAATAATTTACATATATGCAGTTGTATCCACAGGAAGAGAAGAACTATTTAAAAATTACCAAAGGAACATTTTGGCCACTTAACATCAGAAATAACCAACTGGAAATAAGAGTCACTTGTCTTGTAGCAGCTTCCCTAAAATAAAAGTAAATAGAAGAGGCAAAAGATTAGAAAGCTAGACTTGCGGTACATTTTATGCTTTCCCTTTACAGAAGCAGAAAATGCAGGATAAATAACTATTTCATGAAACGCTCTTAGGAGAATTATGAGTACCTTTAGAAATAGCTGTAACACAAGTCAGCTCTGCATGTCTTGATTAATACTGCCATCTAATGCCCAGTGGAGAAATCCAAATTTAGTTTAGACTCCGAATATGTCCTAGTGTTGTCCTCCAAAATCACTAACAGAAATGGCAGCACAAATTGTATTATCGACTAGGACCCTTTAACTGCAGCCATCATTTTGAGATAAATTTTAGAAAGCTCAGGTTCTAACACTGCAGTCCAGTTTCAGGCCCTTTGATGTAGATACGGTGACTCACTATAAAGCTCATTTCATTATAACCTACAAGGTATAAGGCAAAACATCGCTCAGTGGTGACAGAAAGACGTTGATAAAATCGATATTTAATCTGGTTTCTATTTAAATCTCTTCAAAGTTTTCACATTTGTCCTCTATTTCTTCTTCTTGAAAAGTGTATTGATAAAACCTTTCTCCCCTTGGATAAAACATTTCTTTAGAAATATACCATACGTAAATTTGAAATATCCTCTATATTATTGAATTTTTACCATCTAAGGCTTAGCTAATGATATTCTCCTAATGAGACTTTCCCAAATTATGACCTCATTCTTATCCACTTGGTTGAAAAACTCTTAGATAACTATAGCTATAATAGGCACATATATATCACACCTAGAAGAATTCAATTCATGGGTTAAAGCTCACTTGAACTTCCAACTTCCTGAAAGTTAGAATACTTCAGTTAGTGTACTAAACCACAAGTAGACCATCAGTTGGTTACTCAAGTTTCACAAGGACCGTTCTCACACTGTGAGTGGGCCTGAAACAGGGCTCCACTCAAAGCTGAAGTGGCTTATGGCAGGACAACTTAAACAGTGTGCTGGGGAGAATCTGAGGATCAGAACAGGGGATGCCTAAGTGAGCAGTGAACTTATCCTGATTCATCCATTTAGCATCCTCCTCTCCCCTTTGGGGGCTTCCCTTGTGGCTCAGCTGGTAAAGAATCTTGCGATTCGGGGAGACCTGGGTTCGATCCCTGGGTTGGGAAGATCCCCTGGAGAAGGGAAAGGCTACCCACTCCAGTATTCTTGCCTGGAGAATTTCATGGACAATTAGAAATCTCTTTGATTTCCTGTTCTTTCCATTCCCATTATAAACAATGTGGTCCAAAAACCATTAGGTAGGGCACAAAATAGAAGATGTTCAAGTAGATTTTCAAGAAGAGCTATAATACCTTGGAGGAGGAAATGGCCACCCACTCTTGTATTCTTGCCTGGAGAATCCCCATGGGCGGAGGAGCCTGGTGGTCTACAAACCATGGGGTCGCAAAGAGTTGAACACAACTGAGCGACTAAGCGCACAGGTGGCGCTAATGGTAAAGATCCTGCCTGCCTGCCAATGCTGGAGACATAAGAGACGCAGGTTTGATCCCTGGGTCTGAAAGATCCCCTGGAGGAGGACATGGCAACCCACTCCAGCATTCTTGCCTGTGCATTCTATGGACAGAGGAGCCTCGTTGGCTACAGTCCATGGGGTCACAAGAGTCCGAAGAGACTTAGCACGCATGGACACCTCCCCTTTTGCCTTCAGTTCTGACGCCCATGCTGTCCTGCTGAGGCTGAAAGAAAAGCATGATGAACCTAGTGTCTGTTATACAGAGTGAAGTACATCAGAAGGAGAAAAATAAATATGAAATTAATATATTAGCACATATATATGTGGAAACTATAAAAACGGTACTGATGAACCTATTTACAGACCATGAATAGAGACAGACATACAGAACAGACTTTGGACACAGTGGAGGAAAGAGGCTGGGACGAATTGAGAGAGTAGCATTGAAATATACACACTACCATATGTAATTTAGATAGCTAGTGGGAAGTTGCCGTATGACACAGGGAGCTCAACCCAGTGCTCTGGAATGACACAGAGAGGTGGGAGGGAGGGAGGTTCAAGAGGGAAGGAACATATGTATACCTATGACTGAGTCATGTTGTTGTATGGCAGAAACCAACACAAAATTGTAAAGCAATTTTCCTCCAATTGAAAACTTAAAATAAAATCAGTCTTCAAAAAAATGAAAACTACAATCACAGTTTCCAAAAGGCAAAAACAACCAGGGCTAGATCGAGACTAATTCCATCCTCTGACATTTACACAAGTATCCAGGGAAAAGAGGAAAAGATGGTATCTAGGCAACTTCAAACCAGTTTTTTAAAGAGTTGATTTACTGTTAAAAATGATTCTGAAAGATGATAAAACATCATCGAATCTGTAACTAAATAGCTGTTTTTAGAATAGCAAGTAGTTTGAATCCATTCAAGCTCTGTGGTTCAAATCAGTTTGTGGTTGGCACAGCCAAGATCACTTGCTGGGGTACTTGGAACTGAGCACAAAGGAAAGGAAATAGCTTGACCTGACATTAATTAATATAATGCTGTTAGGAGCAATTTAGCCTGCTAGATCCAAGACCAAAATTCTTTGAGATTTAACCTTTCTGGTATGAAGTACTTCTAAGCAATTTTCAGCAGCTCCACGTGGGAATTCTTAAAATGCAGAACTAACATTATTAGAATAATGGCTATGAACCAAGAATGGGAAAAGGCAGACATGTATATTGACAGAGAGAAATAATGGGCAAAGTAAACTATTAGCTATATACCTGTTATACATGAACCAACGATCTCACTTATATTTATGCACAAAGCATAATGTAAAAGGAAAAACAACTACATTGGAATTCACTCAAATGAGAATAGTAGTTACTAGGGGAAAATGATTTTGATTATATCATTAAATGTAAAGCATTCACTTTAGACACTGAACACAGCCCTCCAGTGGACCTTTTATCATAGGCTTAATGTGAAGAGTGCAAAAAAACTTGCAAGCTGATGTGTTTATCATCTCCAGATCACTTCACTTTGTGTTTGAGATACTGAAAATACACACACAGGAAAAAAAAAAAATCAGCATTGCATTCCTCAAAACAACTTCAAAAAATGGGGAAATATAAGAAAGAATAAAGTGAGGGAAACCACTTGTACTGATTTTCTGCCTATTCAGTTCAGTTGAGTTCAGTCGCTCAGTCGTGTCTGACTCTTTGTGACCCCATGAACCGCAGCACGCCAGGCCTCCCTGTCCATCACCAGCTCCCGGAGTCCACCCAAACCTATATCCATTGAGTCAGTGATGCCATCCAACCATCTTGTCCTCTGTCATCCCCTTCTCCTCCTGTTCTCAAACTTTACCAGCATCAGGGTCTTTTCCAATGAGTCAACTCTTCGCATGAGTTGGCCAGAGTATTGGAGTTTCAGCTTTAGCATCAGTCCTTCCAATGAACACCCAGGACTGATCTCCTTCAGGATGGACTGATTGGATCTCCTTGCAGTCCAAGGGACTCTCAAGAGTCTTCTCCAATACCACAGTTCAAAAGCATCAGTTCTTCAACACTCAGCTTTCTTTATAGTCCAACTCTCACATCCATACATGACTACTGGAAAAACCATAGCCTTGACTAGGTGGACCTTTGTTGGCAAAGTAATGTCTTTGCTTTTGAATATGCTGTCTAGGTTGGTCATAACTTTCTTTCCAAGGAATAAGCATCTTTTAATTTCATGGCTGCAGTCACCATCTGCAGTGATTTTGGAGCCCCCAAAAATAAAGTCAGCTATTGTTTCTACTGTTTCCCCATCTATTTGCCATGAAGTGATGGAACCGGATGCCATGATCTTAGTTTTCTGAATGTTGAACTTTAAGCGAACTTTTTCACTCTCCTCTTTCACTTTCATCAAGAGGCTCTTTAGTTCTTCTTCACTTTCTGCCATAAGGGTGGTATCATCTGCATATCTGAGGTTATTGAGATTTCTCCCAGCAAATTTGATTCCAGCTTGTGGTTCCTCAAGCCCAGCGTTTCTCATGATGTACTCTGCATATAAGTTAAACAAGCAGGGTGACAATTCAAGTTAGTGAATTTCATTGGCCATCAGGGATTATGTTTACCCAGTCTCTCTCTAGATTCCATGAAAGACAGATACCAAAGTACAAGCCACCAAAAAAGGTCTGCTCCCTTGAATCGCAAGGGAGCCAAAATGAACGTTTGAGTTTTATTTAAGTAGTGATTTTCCATGTTTTGAGAAAACTACCTCTTATTTTCTTACCTTGATGTTTCACCCTAAAAAATAGAAACCTCCATCAGTAATTAAAGCTGGCTATTTTGTGTAGTGGCCCCTAACCCTTATGGTTCTTGATATCACATATCCCTCTGGTTCCCAATGTTACATATCCCAGACGCTTATGGTTGATGCTACATATCCTTCTGAGAATCTGATGCTCTTCCCCCAAGAAATCCACATTCTTGTACAGCACTCCAGTGGACTGTCCAAACAGCTCATGGAGATGGATACTGTTATTACCATTACTCAGTGGTAGAACTGAGGCTTAGTGAATTTGTGTGACCTGATCAAAGTCACAGAACTGGTAAGCAATGAGGTCGGGACAGGATTTTTGTGCAGCAGCTGAAGGAACAGACAGTGGATTTCACCTGCCCAGGTTCAAATCCTACCTCAATCACTCACTATTTGTGTGACTTTCTGTCCCAATTTCATCATCAATAAAATGGAAATAATAATAGTACATCATGGACTTTTGAGGATTAAATTAAATAATGTATATACAGAACTTTGAACAGTGGCAGTCATGTAGTAAATGCTCAAAAAACCTATTGTGTTATTATGATGTCTATAAACGTTGTGTTCCAGATCCTATATTAGCAGTTTCAATCACAAAATGTTTTAAAGATAATGTTTAAGAAATATTCAGGAGGGACTTCCCTGGTGGTTCAGTGGTTAAAAACCTGCCTGCCAACACAGGGGTCATGGGTTCGATCCCTGGTCTGGGAACTAAGAGCCCACATGCTGCACGGCAAGTAAGCTGGTGTGGAACAACTCCTGAACCTGCACTCTAGAGCCTGTGAGTCACAACAAGCGAAGCCATTGCAATGGGAAGCCAGTGTACCACACGTAGAGAGTAAACCCCATCCACCGCAACTAGAGAAAATCGGGGAGCAGCAACAAAGACCCAGCACAGCCAAAAGTAACTAAATAAACAAAGTTTAAAAAATAAAACAAGTTCAATGCACGATACTGGATGCTTGGGGCTAGTGCACTGGGACGACCCAGAGGGATGGTATGGGGAGGGAGGAGGGAGGAGGGTTCAGGATGGGGAGCACATGTATACCTGTGATGGATTCATTTTGATATTTGGCAAAACTAATACAATTATGTAGAGTTTAAAAATAAAATAAAATTTAAAAAAATAAAACAAAACCATATAAATTTTCAAAAGAGAAATAGCCAAGATATCACATACTTTTGTTTTCATATGTTTGTTCTACTGATGTATCTTAGTAAGACTAATAGTAAATAGTTGGTCTGACTATGCGAGTCTTCCATGTTTAATTTTTCATTATTAAGATTTTAGTTTGTCTACCTATGGAGTCTTTATCTGATCAAAGAATGCTTTTATGTCATGGCACTACATAGAACATGTAAGAAACAAAGCTTTCCATTTGTTAACTTCATAATAAAACTGATCTTAAATGGGAAAGTCAAAATTTCAGTGATCAGTTAACATTTGATTGTATTTTTCTTTAGTATGTAATGGAATTCATACCAAATGTGTTAAAAGTCCTGAGGACCAACATTCAGTAGCCAACAAATTTACTTCTAACGGGCAACCACAGAGTGAAAACACCATGCATGCACGCTAAGTTGCTCAGTTGTGTTCAGCTCTTTGCGACTCCATGGACTGTAGCCTGGCAGGCTCCTCCGTCCATGGGGATTCTCCAGGCAAGAATACTGGGTGGGTTGTCACGCCCTTCTCCAGGGGATCTTCCCAACCCAGGGATGGAACCCAGGTCTCCCACATTACAGGCAGATTTTTAACCATCTGAGCCATCAGGAAAGCCCCAAAACACCATGCTGCTACTGTTGCTAAGTCACTTCAGTCGTGTCCGACTCTGTGCGACGCCATAGATGGCAGCCCACCAGGCTCCCCCGTCCCTGGGATTCTCCAGGCAAGAACACTGGAGTGGGTTGCCATTTCCTTCTCCAATGCATGAAAGTGAAAAGTGAAAGTGAAGTCACTCAGTCATGTCCAACTCTTCATGACCCCATGGACTGCAGCCTACCAGGCTCCTCCGTCCATGGGATTTTCTAGGCAAGAGTACTGGAGTGGGGTGCCATCGCCTTCTACATCCAAAACACCACAGCAGAGCTCAAACAGTAGTAGAATATCAATCAGGAGACCTAGATTCTGGTTTGTTTTTTTCTTCTAACAAGTTGTGTGATATCTGACATACTTATATCACCTGTCTGGATTTCCTCATCTGCAAAATATAATCTAATACTTGGAGCTAACTTCTATAGTGGATGCTACTGGAACTCCACTGTGGTGACAGTGGTCCCATGCTTCCTCACATCCTTCCCTCCAGAGGTGGAGTCTATTTCCCTGCTCCTTGAATCCATATTGGCCCTGTGACTTCCTCTGATGTGGAGAATTGAGCAGAGGCATCTTTGTGCAGGCCCCAACTTGGGGCTTCTACTTTGGCTCTGAGATTGCTTCCCCCACTGCACAACCCACCCTGCTGGATCAGGAATCAACAAATTTCATCTGCAAAGAGCCAAACATGCTAGTAGGGGAAAGGAAACTGAAAGTAGAGTCTTTTGAAATAAAATCAATTTTCTGGTTATTTTATTCCACTTTGTATCGTTTTCTTAAAAGTAGTGGAGTGTGGTTTCGACACAGATTTTTGCATTAAGCATCATGTTTCTAGATGAACAGTGCTTCCGAATCCTGTCTCCCCAGTTCCCCTCCTTTTCACTCACAGAGAGAAAAAAACACACTGACCCACATCTCACAGAAAATTGAGACTATTAATGAATTTATGCACATAAATTAATTGAATCCACCTAATGAAGGGTAATTTATAAATGCAATATACCTATCACCATTGTTACTCAAACGGCATTCTGAGTATTTTGAGTAAAAATTAAAAAAGAAGACAGAAATATTGCCATCCACAGGTTCCCTGCAAACTGGGAACTGGGTAGCTGACAAAAGGGGACATCTGAAGGAAATCTAAAGAACAAGTAATGAGAGCAGCAGGGTGTCCCTTTCAAGAGAAGACATAAAGAATTGTCAGGGAGGAAACGCTAATAACTACCAGAGTGAGGTGTGTGGAATGAATCGCTAAGAAATGCGAGAGAAACAGAAAGAGCTCAAATCTAAAGGCTAGAGGGAGAAATATAAGAACAAGAAAATACATTTATTAGAACAGATGACAATGATTCTTCCTTGCTGTCTTCTGGAGATTGAAACACTCAGAAAAAGAATGTAGTGAAAAATAAAATCAAGGATGCCCTGAAAAACATTTATTAGAATGTATAGATTCTTAGATACTGCATAGTTTTTAAAAAATGAAAATTTAAGGTTAATATTTAATTTTAAAATGCTATCATTTCAAATGCTTGATTTCTTTACTTCTTCATTACTAGTCAAACAAAACCATTCTGTTACCCTTGCTTTCTAAAAGGAACAAAGAAAGAAAGAACATTCTGAAATACAGATTTCCTTTTGAAACCCTGAGCACTTCATCCAATTTTCTGTATTTCAGTTTCCTCGTCTCTAAATAAGAAAATCAGGCGATGTTATACATTCTGTAATTCTTTGGCTAAAACTGAGTTTTTATTACATGAATGCTAACTGGAGGAAATATGCTAAATGGCATTTTAAAGTCAGATTGCTGTTTGTAACCTTAGAATACAACTTAGGAAAGCAATACTGTCTGTGTTGCCTGAAATCATAAACTAGAAGGACTCAGAAAAAACTAATTTGGTACAGCTGGAAAGAAATCTAAGGATGCATGTTAATCTAATGACTGTTTAGGGTAGGAAATTATAGCTTAAATAATTTATATGAATTTGAATGTTCATTAAGATTTTATAGCATTTCAAAGTGAGTTATTTTAAGATCAGAAACTAAAAATGATGGCATTTTCCTTCACAGAAACCAGAGCTAAGTAAATGGCAAAGCATAATTAATGTACACATTACTTCGTGTTAGTGTTTATGCAAACCAGGAATTACAGAAAATAATAAAGCATTTTGAGTAACATGTGTGTGAATATTTACAGGGGATGAACAAGCATACAAGGTTGAAACAAGATAGACACCCTTTAAAATGATGAAAGCTTAGGAAAGTGTTTTCATGGATAGGCCTGACTTTGTCATAATCAAGAGGAAAGAGGTAAACAGGAGAATGAGGATAAAGATGGCAAAACAGACAAGAAACAGTGGTCCAGCTGTAGAAGACAAAAACAGTGAGAACCCTGTACTCACATTGAGGGGGATCACCCTGGAAATAAATGCAGGGAAACAATTGTTCTTCAGAGACAGGAGGGAAGGGGGAAGGGGAGTGCAAATGTAATTAGTTACCAGTTGTCAAGACAATCGGTTTTTCATAGGCTCCAAATGTGGTCTTTCTTTGGATTTAGGGCTCCCCAGGTGGCAGTAGTGGAAAAGAACCTGTCTACCAATGCAGGAGATGAAGGAGACGTGGGTTCCATTCCGGGGTGGGGAAAGTCCCCGGAGAAGGAAATGGCAACCCACTCCAGTACGCTTGCCTGGGAAATCCCATGGACAGAGGAGCCTAATGGGCTACAGTCCACTGCAAAGAGTTGGGCACAACTGAGCAGATTTATTTATTTTTTAATATTTATTTATTTGGCTGCACAGGTCTTGTGTGGGCTTAGTGACTCAGTCGTGACCAACTCTTTGAGACCCCATGGACTGTAACCCA
The DNA here is from genome assembly GCF_000754665.1 of Bison bison bison. Taxonomy (NCBI): domain Eukaryota; kingdom Metazoa; phylum Chordata; class Mammalia; order Artiodactyla; family Bovidae; genus Bison; species Bison bison. Next base: position 2,087,673 of record NW_011494919.1, on the reverse strand, counting down.
CCAGACTTCTCTGTCCATGGGGATTCTCCAGACAAGAATACTGGAGTAGGTTGCCATGCCCTCCTCCAGGGGATCTTCCCAACCCAGGGATGGAATCCAGGTTTCCCGCATTGTAGGCAGATTCTTTACCCTCTGAGCCACCAGGGAATCAGTGTTAGTTGTCTTCATTGAGGCATGTGGAATCTTTAGTTGCGGCATGTAGAACAGAGTTCCCGGACTGGGAATATAGTTCCTGCACTGGGAGCTCAGAGTCAGCCACTGGACTGCTGGGAAAGTCCCTCTTCTCCGGTTCTCAACCACTCCTCCTGGGCCACCAGCATGCAAAGTGCTTTTAGGCCTCTTGTATTCAACCCTGTGCCCCAAGCCCTATTTCCATTTTGATAACTACTCTCTGGACACTGGTACTTTATGGATCTGATTGGATTCCATGATTGATTTCTGACTCAAATTCCCCAAATCACCATGGATGTTCACATCTGAAATTTACTCTATTTTTCACTTTCCTAAAACTACACACTTTCATTCCCAAGGTTGGGACTATTCAGTCATTAAAAAATGTTTGAATGGCCTAATTAATTGGCTATTTGATATATACTACAGTCTAGATTCTTAAGATATAAAATTCACATGAAGTAGTGGTATTAGCTAAGTCTTCAAATATAAGTATTTGTATTTAGATTGCTTATTACCTAGGCATCAATACATTATGTTATATTTAATTAATTCTGAAAAATTATTAATTATTTGATGAATATATGTATAATTATATTAGTAACACGGGTTTAAAATAAATTAGCACGTTATTAACATCAAAACTAATCATTTGAAAATTACTTTAGTGCATGGTTGAATATCTTACTCGAAGCTACTCAGTAGATTTCTACTAAATGAAAGATAACATTCTCCATTTCCTCTGATGATTTTGTTGCCAAATATTAACCATTGTCACTTCAATAAAAAGATGAGGATTATTTTTCTAATTAATAAAATGAGTAAGTATAATTTAGGAGTCCTTATTGAAACAGGTATAAAAGGTTTGGGAGGGAATAAACAATAAAATATTATTTTAGTTACATGAAGAGTTTGCTTCTTATTTGCCGTCTTCTGGAACAATTTAATTGGAACTGACCTTATGAAATTGAAGTTTCTGTTGCATCCACATTCTTCCTTAGGGCATCTAGGAATCATTTAAAATGGAATAATGTAGAGTGAATCCTAACTAATAAATCAGTGGCACTATTATTCATAAGTCACTGTTTAAATATTAGCGGACATTTTCTGTGATTGAAAAGAACATGGTTTAGTTAGATGATGTTATCTTTATAATTTTACTGGCAGTTTAAGTAAGAAAATGAAAAACTGGCTCAAAAAAAAAAGGATCATTTAATTTCCTTTGCATTGTTCAGTAATCTTTGTTTAATACTTTAATGAGACCATTCACGCCAAATTTACATAGATTTTTTCCACTTTGATCTCTTTACCTTACTAAATATACTCATTCCTGGTATTAAATATAAAAATAAACTGCAAATGACCTACATATCACTTCTTTAAAATAATTATAACTTAAAATGTTATAAGTGCAGAAGAAATCTATTTGAATCCTTGATTTTTGTGGCAAATGGTAACAACTTTACACTATTTGTACAAAGATAAATGTAGATTCTTATACATATACATGGACAGTACAATGTCACACATATGGGAATTACAACAAATGTAATAATATATATGTATAATCCTTATTTTTATTCAAGAACAATGATTTTTCACTTATTTAATTACATCATATTGAGTGCCTACAATATACTAGTCACTGTACCAGGAAAAATTATTTGACACCTAAGATAACTAAAGATCTGATATGACTAAGTCTGTTTACATAACTTCATTGTCTTTGAACTCCTTCTATTGAAGACAATTAATCTTCACATTTTGTATATGCACCATAGTAGACCAAGGATGAGTTTTGACACCAGTCTGACTTGTTTTCAAATGATAGTTACATTACTTACTGGATATGTGATTTACGTAAGTTACTTAGAACTTTCCAAGCCTCATTTTCTCATCTGTGAATTATAAATGATAATATAGTTGGGCTTTTATAGGGTTGTGGTTACATGATGATTAGACACACACAAACACACACATTGTTTAGCATGACACTGAACACATCATAAATACTCCTCAAAAGGTAGCTTTTAATAAATCTCAATACTATGATTCAGGAAAGACCATGTACAGGGATCCTATATTAGTTTCCTCTTGCTGTAGTAACAAATTACCACAAATTTATCAGAGTAAACAACACAAATTTATGATCTTCCAGTTCCATCGATCACAAATCCAACACAGGTGTCACCAGGCTAAAATCAAAGGCACTGCTTTCCTTATTGGAGGCTCAGGGAAGAAGAATCTGTTTATTTTGATTTTCAGCTTCACAAGGCATCTTCATTCCTTGGCTTGTTACCCCTTTAAAAAAGACAGTGACAGTGGATTAAGTCCTTCTCTCATCCATCTTTCTGTTCACAACCAGAAAAGGATCTTTGCTTTTAAGACTCATGTCATTAGATTTGTGCTGAGTCGCTTCAGTCATGTCCGACTCTGTGCGACCCTATGGACTACAGCCCGCCAGGCTCCTCTGGAGTGGGTTGCCATTTCCTGCTCCAGGGTTTCTTTCCTAACCCAGGATCAAACTGGCGTCTCTTGTGCCTACCTGCACTGGGAGGTGGGTTCTTTACCACTGATGCTGCCTGGGAAGTGTGATTAGATTGGACCCCCATTAGGTAATTCAGGACAATCTCCCCTAACTCAAGGTCTGTAACCTGAATCACATTTGCGAAATCCCTTTTGCCGTGTAAGGTAACAGTTTCTGGAGGTTTGAGACTGAACGTCTTTATGACCCATTACTTTGTTTATGGAAGGCACACAAGGACCAACTGGGGGGTATCTTATTGTGGCACAAGTGGCAAGAAGTCAGATGTAACTGCTGCTCATCCTGGGCATCCTTGGCAACATGTAAACTGATCAAAAAGAAACTTTCAATTCTTCTTCAACCTACATGAAAGCACACTTAGAATATAGTCTATTAAATTAGAAGCGATCATAGCACTCTTTGACTGCCTATAAGAGAGCAGTGTACAAGTGGAATCAGAACTCAAAGCCAGTCCATTTATGCTAAGATCCTCAAGGCCTCTGGAAGTACCTTCCTATCTGAATCATTATAGCCCATGGATGCAACTATCTGGAGCTTTACTGTTTAATCACTTTATGCTGTCTGAGAATATCACACTGTATGTTCTTCTCATTCATTCTCAGGTATAAGTGACTGCTGCTGCTGCTAAGTCGCTTCAGTCGTATCCCACCCCGTCCCTGCGATTCTCCAGGCAAGAACACTGGAGTGGGTTGCCATTTCCTTCTGCAATGCATGAAAGTGAAAAGTGTAAGTGAAGTCGCTCAGTCGTGTCCGACTCTTAGCGACCCCATGGACTGCAGCCTACCAGACTCCTCTGTCCATGGGATTTTCCAGGCAAGAGTACTGGAGTGGGTTGCCATTGCCTTCTCCGATAAGTGACTAATAATATCTTAAAAAACAAACAAACAAACAACAAAAAGATGCAAGATGATTCCAGCAGCTTCATCTGGATAAAGTAAATGGATGATTCTAAGTGGATCTACCTAAGTCGTGAGGTCATGCCACTATCTCACATTTTCTGGCTTATGAGCAAAGATGTAATCAACAATTCAAGGAAATCATTTGGCTGCTATGATTAATTCCCTTCATCTTATAAAGGAAATAAATATTTGCCAGTTTAGTAAACAATAGAGTGTTTACTAAACAATAAAAGAATTGAATGCAACTTCATTAAAAGTTTACAAATAGTTTTGGTATATTTACAAAATTCCAGACACTAAGTTAGGCGTCAGAGCCTCAACAGATAAAATCAACGTTCTCTCAAAGAGCCTGTGTACAGTAATGAAGGTTGAAACCCTAGAGACTACCGTTCTAGCCCCTCATGTAAGCCACAAGAAACTGAATTCCAAAGAGATTTAAATGCAACCGGTTCAGTCTTCACATCCACTAAAGTAGAATTCATTAGCAAGATTGGATTTTTGAGATTAGAGAGATCAGGGCATTCAGGAGAATATTGACTCCAATTACCCCTGTAATCCAATAGAGCAAGGGCTCGAAAGACACCGATCATATTAGTATTAGAGAAGCATTAATAAAGACAGCTAACACTCCCTCAAAAACTCTGGGTTTTCACTCCATCCAGCAGGTGATTGTGATTTTCATTGAACAGTTTGACCTTTCTCAGCTTCAGAGACTTCACCTGAAAAGAAAGGAGGCAACATGGCACGGAGGGTAAGAACCCAGAATCACATGGGTTAGAATTCTGTTTCTCCTAACCTCAAACTGAGCGATCTTAAGCACAGCACATCCTGCAATGTTAATCCCCTTACATGGGAATAATAATGCCTGCTTCAAAGGCTTGTTGCGAGAAGTAAATGTAGTATGTACAGTGCTCAGAACAATGTCTGGATAACAGCAAACATTCAATTGGTGGTAATTGGTATTATTATAAATTGCAGTTTGCAAATATATTGTGAAGATTAACGATAAAGGCAAACCAGTTTCTTCATAAATGGCAACATTACGCATTTCTGAATTTTAATAATAATGCAACACTTCAGAAGTTTTTATAACCATGGACCCTGCCCTCTTGCCGCAACAGCTGTATGGCTAATTCTTCCCCAATTCACAAATTAGGAATTTGACTTTCAAAAAGTCCAAATGGTTCCGGATCATATATTAAAGTGGGAATGGAGAAAGAATTCAAACTCAGTGACCCTTGGCTCTCTAGTCATTGCTCTTCCTGTTAAATTATATCACCTTGGCAGTTTAACAGTGTACTGGAAACATTTTCAAGGGAGAATATTTATATACACAACTCTTGGCACCATAAATATTTGTCTGATTTTATCCTGCTCCAGGCCAATCAACACCTTATGAAACTTGTGATTTAAAAGGCTTGGATTTTTATTCATGCAACGTTAATATAATGGAAAACAATTCAGTATCTCCAGCAGGAATGAGTTTACAGGCATCAGCAGGTGGCAGACTACATAAACTTTACCTTTCTTGACATTTTAAAGCAACTAATAGAGTTTTAAAGCATGTACATTTCGTATCATTTAAATAGTGGAACTAACTAATATAAACAAGGTTTATAAGAAATGTGAATTTGAAGCATTTTGTTTACATTAAGTTGGGTACATATAAACGTTGATAAATGCTAATGGGAGTTACCAACATGCATTCCATTCATAGCAATGGAAGAACACTGTGTACAATTCCAAATAACCCTTTTAACCTTGTGAAAAATGAATAAGGAACTGGTGTGTATAGAGCACTAAAGCATAATAAGAGCAGTAAGAAGTGAGTTTACGCCAGTTCATCCTCAGTCTAGAGAGTAAGAAAGAGTTCCAAACAAGTACACTTCATGAGGGCTTGAACGTTCACGGCCACTTTCCTCCTGGGCTGGTCAGGGGAGAATGCCTTTATTTCTTGCTAGTCATTTCTCTGTAACAGTTGTCTGACTTACTTCCTTACCTCATGTGCTTTCATAATACCATATTGAATTAGAAATATAATTAGGAAGTACCTACCAATCTATTCCACAAGTATGTATTTAACACCCAGTGCCTTTTAAATAATAACTGCTGTCCCTGCTCTCCAGAAATGTACAGTCCAGTGGGGAGAGCAGAAAATTAAGCAGGAGATTTCAGTAGAGTGTGAAAGCAGCTAAGGTATACAATGCAATAAGGGCTGAGGCATGGATAAGCAGGGTGTTTTGGAAATATCTGTGGTGTTGGAGAAGACTCCTGAGAGTCCCTTGGACTGCAAGGAGATCCAACCAGTCCATTCTGAAGGAGATCAGCCCTGGGTGTTCTTTGGAAGGAATGATGCTAAAGCTGAAACTCCAGTACTTTGGCCACCTCATGCGAAGAGTTGACTCATTGGAAAAGACTGTGATGCTGGGAGGGATTGGGGGCAGGAGGAGAAGGGGACGACAGAGGATGAGATGGCTGGATGCACATCACTGACTCGATGGACGTGAGTCTCGGTGAACTCCGGGAGTTGGTGATGAACAGGGAGGCCTGGTGTGCTGCGATTCATGGGGTCGCAAGGAGTCGGACACGACTGAGCGACTAAACTGAACTGAACTGAAAATGGAAATAATTCTGAAGATTCTGATGCTAGGCACAGAACACCCACTGAACAAGGCACCGAGTAGGGACATTATAAAATAGAAATGCAGTTCCTGGTACCCAGGAACTTCACTGTAATCGAGAAGATGGGGCCCGAGGCTCCTTCTCCTTTTTTTCCAGAACCAAACTGCCTCCTAGACATCTCCACTTGAATGTCCCTCAGGCCAACATGAGGAAATTACATAAAATGTATCACAGAGAGATAAAGAGTTTAGGAACACGAAAGAGCATTTAAAAGCAAAGAAAACAAAATGAGAAGTTCCCATATACAGCTAGTGGAAGTTCTAGATGGTGATAACAGAAAGAACCCGGGATAAGTATGCAAAAAGATTATGGTTGACATTGTTCCTGAAGTAATAAGATATTCAGAATGTAATTTACGTCCCAAAGAGCAAAAGATCCATTCAAGATTAAGAAATGAATATAGTTGATAGACAGATGATGACAATGATGAAAGATAACAGTAAAACCACATGGTAACCATCATAGACAAGACATTTAAAGCAACCAGGAGAAAAGACAGATTGTTTACGTGGGTTCAATAATTAGGCTGAAAGCAAATTTCTAAATAATAAAAGAGAAAATGTTAGCTTCAAAAACTTGAAGGTGGTAAACAGCCTAGATTCCTATGCTTCCGATAAGGAAAATAGCTGTCTTCTATTGAAAAAATAAGCTACACACTACATTTATGTCTTTGGGGGAATTTTCAAAATGGGAAATACCCTTATTTGACTATAATACTTATGTACAGTCCTTCTACAAGTCAGGAAAATGGAATTTAAAAACAAAACAAGATCCCTTGAAGCCCTATGATTCAATAATTTGGGAATTTAAAATTTAATACTTCACTTTTAAGATGTTGATTTCAAGAGTGAATGGTATTTAACACTGAACTCTGCTCAGTGAATGAATACATGTATATGTACGGCTGAGTCCCTTCACTGTTCACCTGAAACTACCACATTGTTAATTCCTATACCCCAATACAAAATGTTTTTGGTGTTAAAAAAATAAAAAATTAAAAAACATAGTGAGTGGCATTTAAATGAAAAAAATTATATTACTATTCTATAATAAACAAACAACCCAGGGATAGAACCCAGGTCTCCAACACTGCAGGCAGATTTTTACCATCTGAGACACCAGGGAAGCCCATGATTACTAGAGTGGGTAGCCTTATCCCTTCTCCAGGGGATTTTCCCGACCCAGGAATGGAACCAGGGTCTCCTGCATTGCAGGCAGGTTCTTTATCAGCTGAGCTACCAGGAAGCATATTACTATTCTATAATAAACAAACGTAGATTTTAAGGCAGAAATGTCAGAAAGATCATTTTGGGGAAAAAGAAAAACCAAATCACTTAAGAATGGTTAGTTCAACTGAATCATACAAATTTAAATTGGACAGAATGAGAGAAATTGTCTCAGATCCTGTATACGTACCAAAAGAGTGGGGCTGAAGACACTCACCATCTCCATTCACAGTTTGTGAGGGAGCCATGTTGTCTGACTTGTAAATTCCCTTCCCATTTCCTCCTGGTGAAATGGGAGTGAATATCTATCTGACTTAATTCATAAACAATCTCATTTAAACAGAGAAAGTGATGATTACCTGTCAATCAGTTTCTCTTTTCTGAGAACATAGTAAGTTCGTGAAGACATTTGTTGGTTTAATAACAGTAAGAGGAAAAATAAGAAAATAGAGGAACAGAGGTCAGAGAGATTGCTAAAGGCCAACACTAGCAAAAGGGTATGGAATCTCTGCTGCTAGATAGGAAAGGCCCTGTCTGAAGCCAGGCTGGTTTCTTCATATGGATCCTCAGGGCTGTGGGGGTTTGGAGAACCAGGCTATCCAGAGATCTCATGTGTGTTGTTACCCACGTCAGCCTGTCAGAACCTCTTTTCATAATACTTTCTTATTTAATACTCTCTATAAAGCAGTCCTTGTTATCTCTGTTTTCAGTTCAGTCGCTCAGTCATGTCCGACTCTTTGCAACCCCATGAATTGCAGCCCGCCAGGCCTCCCTGTCCATCACCAACTCCCGGAGTTCACTCAAACTCACGTCCATTGAGTCAGTGATGCCATCCAGCCATCTCATCCTCTGTCGTCCCCTTCTCCTCCTGCCCCCAATCCCTCCCAGCATCAGAGTCTTTTCCAATGAGTCAACTCTTCGCATGAAGTGGTCAAAGTACTGGAGTTTCAGCTTTAGCATCAATCCTTCCAAAGACTAGAAAACTGAGCATAAGAGAATGTAAGTAATATGCACTGGGTCACATGGCTGGTAAGCAGCAATGTCTGGAATTGAATTGACAATGACTTTACATAAACGTCTGTGTTCTTTCGGCATGAACAAGTCCCATTGTATTCACTTGTAAAACATGGGGATCAGAGAAACCCACATATTCTTCTCCACCCTTAAAATGCCCTGGCTATCATAAATGTCTTAAATGTTTGCTTTTCAAACTCAAAAAGTGACAGACATAGCATATTACACAAACATGCACTTGAAATTTTAATGCTACCTACCATACAGAATCCTTACATTTCTAGGATACTAAACGTAAAAAACGAAGGAACTGCTGAAAACAGGACTCCTTTTTACACCAATACAGTTTTAAGGTAAAATGGTTATGATTTTAAGTCACAATAAGTTAGAACAAGAAAAAATATTTTGGTGGTAATAACACTAAGATTTACTCTATGAAGAACCTCTGCAAATGTCTTTAGTAAATTAGCTAATCAATTTAATCACTGAAAAATATTATTTTCCAGTTTATTAGATCACAAAGGTGAAAATACAAATTTATATTCAGAATTTTAGAATCTTGGAATTTCACACATTTAGACTTTGGAGATCAACTTATCCAGCACTTACATTTTAAAGATGAGGAAAACAGATTCAGGAAACAGACTCATGGTTCTTCCATTTTTTAAATATTGTGTATTCTCACAAGGTTGGGGTTAGCCTCATCCAGACTCTGTAGGTCTCAAAACAAACAAATGAAAATTGCAAAAATTAGTCCACAGTTTCTCCAAAGGATGAATATTATATTTAATTTGCCCTTAAAATACATGAGTAAGATCAGTCATCTATAGTAAACATCATCAGAGTCTCTATTATATAACTTTAATTGGTTTTGAAAATCAGTAGCAACTTTATCTTGTTCTATTTATTACATGAAAGGGTTGAATTTCATGCATTTCTTACATTTTGCCACCAAAAGATATGCCAGCTCTAAGTTGTTAGGAAATGCTGCCTCATTTTAAAAATGCAAGCTGAAAATTAAAAACATTTTATTATTAAAAATTTTGAAGTGCCTGATGCTAAAAGATATTTTTATCTTCCTTTCTACAGGAACTTGCATGAAGTGGATAACCTGGTGTGGAAAAGGGTGTATTTGAAGTATTGGGTCTTTGTTGTGGTTGTTGTTGTTTTGGACGCTAAGTCATGTCCCGACTCTTTAGCAACCCCATGGACTGTAGCCTGCCAGGCTCCTCTGTCCATGGGATTTCCCAGGCAAGAAAACTGTAGTGGGTTGCCATTTCCTCTTCCAGGAGATCTTCCCAACCCAAGGATCAAACCCGAATCCATTGCATTGGCAGGTGGATTCTTTATCACTGAGCTATCTGGGATGCCTCTGGGTCTTTGTGGGGTCCTTCATTTTAAGGGGCTGCTAGGGGTGCCTAGCTGAACTCTGATGACTAGGAGATAATGTACCATATTCCACTGCTTAAACCCAAGGCCAAATCAGGCGAGAAAACTACGGAAACCAGCACAGAGCAGTCAACTTTGCAGATGAGCTTTATGCCACATACAAAAAACACCCTTACTTCTGCACGGGCTGCAGCCAAAGGGTGGGTGAGCAGCCTTCATCCACACATCCGGAATTATGAGTTTATAGATTATGAGTTTATAGTTTATGGACTGGTGTGGGTCCACTTAGAGACTGACAAATTTAGCTATCTCATATACGTGGAATAATGCAGGAGTCTTTCTGTGACTGGCTTATTTCAGTCACAGAAAGTCCTTAACAGAAATTCCTCAAGGTTCATCCACATTGTCCCACATTGAAGGACTGCCTTCATTTTTAAGGTTGAAGAGTATCCCATTGTATGGATAAACCACATTTTCTTTATTTGCTCATCTGTTGATGGACATTACTACGAACAAAGCTAGTGGAAGTGATGGAATTCCAGTCGAACTATTTCAAATCCTGAAAGATGATGTTGTGAAAGTGCTGCACTCAATATGCCAGCAAATTTGGAAAATTCAGCAGTGGTCACAGGACAGGAAAAGGTCAGTTTTAATTCCAATCCCAAAGGAAGGCAATGCCAAAGAATCCTCAACTGCTGCTGCTAAGTCACTTCAGTCGTGTCCGACTCTGTGCGACGCCATAGACGGTAGCCCATCAGGCTCCTCCATCCCTGGGATTCTCCAGGCAAAAACACTGGAGTGGGTTGCCATTTCCTTCTCCAATGCATGAAAGTGAAAAGTGAAAGTGAAGTCACTCAGTCGTGTCCAACTCTTAGCGACCACATGGACTGCAGCCTACCAGACTCCTCCATCCATGGGATTTTCCAGACAAGAGTACTGGAGTGGGTTGCCATTGCCTTCTTCAAGAATGCTCAAACTACCACACAACTGCACTCATCTCACACGCTAGTAATGCTCAACATTCTCCAAGCCAGGCTTCAACAGTACGTGAACCGTGAACTTCCAATGTTCAAACCGGTTTTAGAAAAGGCAGAGGAACCAGAGATCAAATTGCCAACATCCGCTGGATCATGGAAAAAGCAAGAGAGTTCCAGAAAAACATCTATTTCTGCTTTATTGACTATGCCAAAGCCTTTGACTGTGTGGATCACAATAAACTGGAAAATTCTGAAAGAGATGGGAATACCAGACCACCTGACCTGCCTCTAGAGAAACCTATATGCAGGTCAGGAAGCAACAGTTAGAACTGGATATGGAACAACAGACTGGTTCCAAATAGGAAAAGGAATACGTCAAGGCTGTATACTGTCAACCTGCTTATTGAACTTCTATGCAGAGTACATTATGAGAAACGCTGGACTGGAAGAAGCACAAGCTGAAATCAAGATTGCCGGGAGAAATATCAATAACCTCAGATATGCAGATGACACCACCCTTATAGCAGAAAGTGAAGAGGAACTAAAAAGCCTTTTGATGAAAGTGAAAGAGGAGAATGAAAAAGTTGGCTTAAAGCTCAACATTCAGAAAACGAAGATCATGGCATCTGGTCCCATCACTTCATGGCAAATAGATGGGGAAACAGCAGAAACAGTGAATAACTTTATTTTTTTGGGCTCCAAAATCACTGCAGATGGTGATTGCAGCCATGAAATCAAAAGATGCTTACTCCTTGGAAGGAAAGTTATGACCAACCTAGATAGTATATTGAGAAGCAGAGACATTACTTTGCAACAGGTCCGCCTAGTCAAGGCTATGGTTTTTCCAGTGGTCATGTATGGATGTGAGAGTTGGACTGTGAAGAAAGCTGAGCACGGAAGAATTGATGCTTTTTAACTGTGGTGTTGGAGAAGACGCTTGAGGGTCCCTTGGACTGCAAGGAGATCCAACCAGTCCATCCTAAAGGAGATCAGTCCTGGGTGTTCATTGGAAGGACTGATGCTGAAGCTGAAACTCCAATACCTTGGCCAACTCATGTGAAGAGTTGACTCATTGGAAAAGACCCTGATGCTGGGAGGGATTGGGGGTAGGAAGAGAAGGGAACGGCAGAGGATGAGATGGCTGAATGGCATCACCAACTGGATGGACATGAGTCTGAGTGAACTCCGGGAGTTGGTGATGGACAGGGAGGCCTGGCATGCTGCGATTCATGGGGTCGCAAAGAGTCAGACATGACTGAGGGACTGAACTGGAACTGGTTGATGGACATTTAGATTTTTTCCACATCTTGTGAATAATACTGCAATGAACGTAGGGGTGCTAGGATCTCTGAGATTAGATTTTTTCCACATCTTGTGAATAATACTGCAATGAACATAGGGGTGCTAGGATCTCTGAGATCCTGATTTCCAATCTTTTAGGAAAATGCTCAAAAGTGGAATTGCTGAAACATATGTTTGTTCTGTTTCATTTTTTGAGAAACTTCCATCATTTTATGTTCCCATCAACAGTGTGAAGAATTCTTCACACCCTTACCAATACTTGTCGTTTTTTTGTTTTTTTTGTTTTTTTTAATATAATAGCCATCCTGACAGATGTGAGATATCTCATTGTGGTTTTGGTTTGTGTTTTCCTTCTTCAGAAAAATGTCTATTCAAGGCTTTAGCCCATGTTTTGCTGTTGCCCTGCTGCGCTCAATCATGTCCAACTCTTTGTGACCCCATGGACTGTAGCCTGCCAGGCTCCTCTGTCCATGGAATTTTTCAGGGAAGAAGATTGGAGTGGGTTGCCATTTCCTATTTCAGGAGCCCAAGTTTTAATTAGGTTATTAGTTTTATTTTACTTTTTTAACTATTGAGTTATAGAACTTCTCTTTTTGAAGATTAACCCTTTATCAGATATACAGTTTGCAAATACTTTCTCCCATTCCATAGCTTGCCTTTTGTACTCTGGTTATATACATATAACTCTGTTTATACAGACTTATGATATAAAATATAGATCGTACCATGGTAATAAAGTTTGAAAACTACTGCTATAGCCTGTGTTGTAATTTGATCAGTGAATATTCTTTTGTTAACATTTAAGTTTTACTTAGTTTTTCTTATTGATGTGCTCATTTTGATTACTTATATTTTTCTAGAATACAAAAGGCCACTTTTATATTACTGTATTAATATAGCTATTCAAACATTTACTATTTTAGTTATTCCCTAATATATTTTGTGATCCACACAGTCAAAGGCTTTGGCATAGTCAATAAAGCAGAAATAGATGTTTTTCTGGAACTCTCTTGCTTTTTCCATGATCCAGCAGATGTTGGCAATTTGATCTCTGGTTCCTCTGCCTTTTCTAAAACCAGCTTGAATATTTGGAAGTTCACGGTTCACATATTGCTGAAGCCTAGCTTGGAGAATTTTGAGCATTACTTTACTAGCACGTGAGATGAGTGCAATTGTGCGGTAGTTTGAGCATTCTTTGGCATTGCCTTCCTTTGGGATTGGAATGAAAACTGACCTTTTCCAGTCCTGTGGCCACTGCTGAGTTTTCCAAATTTGCTGGCATATTGAGTGCAGCACTTTCACAGCATCATCTTTCAGGATTTGAAATAGCTCAACTGGAATTCCATCACCTCCACTAGGTTTGTTCGTAGTGATGCTTTTTTTTTTTTTCGTAGTGATGCTTTCTAAGGCCCACTTGACTTCACATTCCAGGATGTCTGGCTCTAGATGATCACACCATCATGATTATCTGGGTCGTGAAGATCTTTTTTGTATAGTTCTTCTGTGTATTCTTGCCACCTCTTCTTAATATCTTCTGCTTCTGTTAGGTCCATACCATTTCTGTCCTTTATCGAGCTCATCTTTGCATGAAATGTCCCCTTGGTATCTCTAATTTTCTTGAAGAGATCTCTAGTCTTTCCCATTCTGTTGTTTTCCTCTATTTCTTTGCATTGATTGCTGAGGAAGGCTTTCTTATCTCTTCTTGCTATTCTTTGGAACTCTGCATATTCTTTGGAACTATGCCAAAGTCTTTGACTGTGTGGATCACAATAAACTGGAAAATTCTGAAAGAGATGGGAATACCAGACCACCTGACCTGCCTCTTGAGAAATCTGTATGCAGGTCAGGAAGCAACAGTTAGAACTGGACATGGAACAACAGACTGGTTCCAAATAGGAAAAGGAGTATGTCAAGGCTGTATATTATCACCCTGCTTATTTAACTTATATGCAGAGTACATCATGAGAAACGCTGGACTGGAAGAAACACAAGCTGGAATCAGTATTGCCAGGAGAAATATCAATAACCTCAGATATGCAGATGACACCACCCTTATGGCAGAAAGTAAAGAGGAACTCAAAAGCCTCTTGATGAAAGTGAAAGTGGAGAGTGAAAAAGTTGGCTTAAAGCTCAACATTCAGAAAATGAAGATCATGGCATCCGGTCCCACCACTTCATGGGAAATAGATGGGGAAACAGTGGAAACAGTGTCAGACTTTATTTTTCTGGGCTCCAAAATCACTGCAGATGGTGACTGCAGCCATGAAATTAAAAGACACTTACTCCTTGGAAGGAAAGTTACGACCAACTTAGATAGCATGTTCAAAAGCAGAGACATTACTTTGCCAACAAAGGTTCGTCTAGTCAAGGCTATGGTTTTTCCTGTGGTTATGTATGGATATGAGAGTTGGACTGTGAAGAAAGCTGAGCGCTGAAGAATTGATCCTTTTGAACTGTGGTGTTGGAGAAGACTCTTGAGAGTCTCTTGCACTGCAAGGAGATCCAACTAGTCCATTCCATTCCAAAGGAGATCAGCCCTGGGATTTCTTTGGAGGGAATGATGCTGAAGCTGAAACTCCAGTACTTTGGCCATCTCATGTGAAGAGTTGACTCACTGGAAAAGACTCTGATGCTGGGAGGGATTGGGGGCAGGAGGAGAAGGGGACGACAGAGGATGAGATGGCTGGATGGCATCACTGACTCGATGGACGTGAGTTTGAGTGAACTCCGGGAGTTGGTGATGGACAGGGAGGCCTGGTGTGCTGCGATTCATGGGGTTGCCAAGAGTCGGACACGACTGAGCGACTGAACTGAACTGAATATGTTTTGTAGTATTCTAGATTTTCTGCATTTTAATTTTCTCTTTCCTTATTAGATTTGCCAGAGGTTAGACAAACTTAGTTTTGGATTTGTTTGTTACTTCTATTTATTTACTCTTTCTGCATTATCTTTTTCATTTTTAGTCTCCTTTATTCCTTATTACTAACTTGTGCTTCTGTGACTTCTTGCATTGAACTTTTCATTTATTTTCATTAATTTCCAATAATTGAAGCATTGTGGCTATGATTTTGCTTGAATTATAAACCTGGCTACCACTCATTTATTTCAGTATCTAAATCTATTTTCTAAATAAATTGTTTTGTCTTTCTAATTTTCACTCTGCATAAAACCTAGGAGAGATATTTTTACACATGCATTTTAAACTATTTTTTAATTTTTTTAAAACTTTGCTGTAAATTTTTAGCTTTATTGTGTTTAAAACATTTCTTATTTTTTGAAAATGTTGAAGTTTTATTTGTGTCATTGTATGAAGTTTATTTTCTCAATGAACACTTGGAAAGTCTTTCTCTGTTGATGGGTTCTGACCTAATCAACTATGTTACTTTCTGTCCCCACTATGAGTTTCACTTTAAAAATATGATTAGGCAGAATTAAATTTTTTTCCAAACCAAAAAATTGGGAAACTCTCATGAACCTTATAAAATATTTCCAGTTTACATATAATAAGTATTTTCAACATTCTATATACCTTTAAAAGATACTTGGAGTGCCTGATAAATGGCATTAACAATTTCAGTAACTGCAGTTGAATATATTTTTTAAAAAATAGAGTAATAATATTAGTTATGGTACTTCCCAGGTGGCTCAGTGGTAAAGAGTCTGCCTGCAAATGCAGGAGATGCAAGAGACATGGGTTTGATTCTTAGGTTGGGAAGACCCCTGGAGGAGGAAATGGCAACCCACTCTTACTGGGAAAATTCCATGGACAGAGGAGCTTGGTGGGGAGTCAGAGTCAGAGTCAGACATACTGAGCACAGCACAGCAGCAATATTATTTATATTGAAAAAAACATTATGAATTACCAACTGTATTCAAAATATATACTCTATTCCCCAAAGATCTACAGATTAAGAAACTAGATAAGTTTATAGTATATAACGTTCTATTATTTTTCTTCATCCACTACAGTGATATATTTAATTTTTTTTAACTTTTGTCACATCAAAGAAAACAAAGATTTTTTAAAAAGAATAGAAAGAGACTGGGCCTTTAAATCCAGGATAAATACATTCCTTTGTTCAGAACTACAAACAAATACAAAAAAACAGCTAAAAATTGTCATCTTCACAAGTACCTTCAGGCTACAGTGAGAACTGAAAGGTGGCCAAAGATGTGTTTGTTTTCTGACAAGTACTCAAGTATAATGCTAACCTGAAACAGTATGACAGTTACTCTCACAGCATGAAGACATTTATTTCATAAACCACCTTAAACACTAAATTATTAAAGGACAGAAACTTGTTTTTTAAACGATGGCATTAAATAAAGTCACAGATACCAAGCAAGCAAAGACAGGAAGAAAAATAATAGTTGTCACGTTACAAGCTCCTATCTCTTAACATGGCAGAAAAAATAGAAATTGAGACAGAATTTGGTAAAAAAAATCATTGGATGCACAGCCAAGATTTCCGGGGGAGAAGTGTAGACTTTCAGTCATAACACTGTATTTAAAGTCTGGGTGAGTTACATGCCTCTCCTAGATCTGTGTTCCCACTCTTATCCTGGGATAAAAATCTCTCTAAAGAGACAAAAAGAAAAATAATAGTACCTAATGCTCACTGAATGGTGACTATGGATAGGAAAAATACTTAAAACATTTGACATATACTAACTCACTGAGCCCTCATAAGAAACTTATGAGGTAAAAAATTCTCTCTACTTGCAAGATGAGAAAGCGAAGACAGAGCAACATTGATTTACTTGCCTGAGGTTCTTCTGTCTTAAAAGTATGCAATTTGAATACAGGCAGTCCATGTCCTGAGCCAGATGGAATTATTCCAGAAATGTAAGATCGAGTTAATAATAAAAAATTATTAATGAAGAAAAATAAACATTATTCATTTCACTGATAGAATTAAATAAGGAAAACCACGTTATCAATTAATTCATTAATTCAATTAATTCAGAAAGAGCATATGATAAAATTCAGTGTCTTTCATAAGAAATATAAACTGACAAACAAGAAAACAGAAAGAGGAATTTCCTTAACCTGAAAAAAACACATCTACAAAAAAGATCAAAACAAACATCACATATAATGGTGAAATGCTGAATGTATTCTCTTTAAGATAAAGCAAAGATAAACTTTATTATCACCTCTATCACCAGTAAGATAAAACAAAATTGCATCCATACTTAACATCATATACAGAAATCAACTTTAGGTAGACTAAAAGCTAAAATTTGTTATTTTTGAAAATAGTATGGAAACATATCTTTATGATTTTAGACTGAGGATTTCTTAAAACTCTAAGACTTCAAACTATAAAGAAAAATATTGATAAATTGAACCTCATTAAATTTTCACACTTCCGTTCATCAAAAGTTACTGTAAGCAGTAAAGAACCAAAAAATAGAAAAATACTTGCTGCATATATAACTGACCAAGGATTAGTATCTATATCCATAATATATAAAACACTTCTACATGTGAATATGAAAAAGAAAATTCAATAAAAACATGAACAAAGAGACCTCTTCTTTTTACACACAATGATGAAAGAGATCACACTTTATTATGTAACTACAATGTAATCTAGTCTCCCAGCCCCTTAAAAATCTCAATGAGATCTATTCAAACTCCCATTCTATAAATTGGGGAAATTAAAAATCTTCTGCTATAATATCCAAATTTCTAGTAATGGAGCAGGTAAGGGTGTGTCTTAAATTCTCACAAACTCTTCTGATATGATTTTCTAACTCCAGTTGAATTGTTTCCATATTCTCTATCTTGCGTTTGATTCCATATTTATATACGTTGTGAAATAATTACTACAGTAAGTTTAGTTAACATTGATCACATACACAGTTAATTTTTTTTTTCTTAGTTTTGGATCGATAAGAACTTTTGCGATCTAGTAGCTTAGCATTCTCTCTGTCTTATGGCTCTTTTTATATATTGGTCTTGGTGTCATCTTAAATGTGAAATGAAGGTTTCTCTACTAGTCCCTTTCTCAAAAGCAGCAATACAGTCAAAGGTGTTTATCATAGCAGAAATTTCACTGGAGGTCTGTGAATCTTGAGAAGCAGTTTTCCGCTCGAAGTGATTCTATCCCACCACAGCTTCTAACCTTTCTAATTTTTTGATTTCCTATTTCACCACCATCCTCACTTCTGTTCCTTCTCTCTCTGCATCTGACTCACAGAAGTCAAACAATTCCTTCTTTATTTTTACCCCTGTCAATACTCAGACTCTCAGGGTCTTACCTGCCTCAGTAAAAGTTGCATAAACATTCCAACAAGGAATTCTGAAGCTAGCTGTTAAGATAACATTTTCTCCCTGCTGTAGTTAAAAGAAAGAAGCACAACCAGTGCCAGGACCTGTAGCAAGTAATGATCCTTATGAAGATATCCTATACTTTGAATTTTTTTCTCTTCCAGTTTCATTGAGATGTAATTGGCATGCAGCACTGTATAAGTTTAAGGAGTCCGGCATAATGATTTGACTTGCCTACGTCATGAAATCATTATCAGTAACTTTAGTGAACATCCATCATCACATATAGATAGAAAAGAAAAAGAAATTAAAATTCTCCTTGTGATGAGAATTCCTAGGATTTACTCTCTTAACTCTTATATGTAATATTCAGCACTGTTAATTACATTAATCATTTTTTACATTTTCTGTACTTGAAATATTTGAGAACACTCAAAATATGTTAGAAATCAATTTGCAAGTTGAGCTATAGTAGACTACATCTCCACATGCCTAAACCTCTGACCATACTCTGGCAAACTGTTATTTATCTAGACATTTTTTTGTGTGTTTAATGTTCTATCTATTCCTTCTGTTAAATTTTATAATTCAATGTACCTATTTATCATATTACTCTAGGTGACTTATTTTAAAGATCTATTCTTCTTTTTAAGATAGTTTAACATTATTGATTTTTTATGTGAACTCTGTAAAGCTTTTTTTTTTTTCCTACTGAAAATACCTACATTTCAGGGTAGACTGATCACTGTGGTATTTTACAAGTAATTTTAAACTTGATTTTTAAAAATTAAACACATTACATAGACACGTATCTTTGATCCATCTCCCTCATCCCCAACCCGAAGCAGTTTTCAACAGTGTGGTATCTAGCTTGGGTGCCACCATCTGCCCTCCTCCAGATAACGGCTGGTAAGGATCGGAAGTGGTGACCAAAGTGGTTCCTTAGTCATGACTGTGATTGACAAGTTTCCTAAACCACTTCCTCTTCAGGTAATAATGTCCCTTGGTCCTGTGACTTCCTCATTCCACACACACTTACAATTATTCTCAAAACCAAATGACATCCCATTGATAGAAAGAAGCACACACAACACACTTCAATCAAAATTTTAAAATATGAGCATTATAAATACTTGGAACAAAGTGCAAGGCACTTTTAGTGTTAAAGTAGAGCCGAATTTGACTCTAAACAATGATGTTGAAGTGAATGCTCTTGTTGCTTCAGGATCTCATCCCTCTTCAAATATTTTCACTGCCTTGCCTGAGGCTTCTGGACTTAACACTTGGGAATTGACAGCTAGCAAAACTCACACATATAACTATTTTTTGCCATGATTCTCTAGGACTCTTCTTAGCAGTTTGTCGATGTAATGATGTTTACAAATTGTGACATGGAACCTTGGTTGGTGGCTCAAAGGAAAATGGTTTTCTTATTATGAGATTTTAAGGTTATGTGCAGCCTTAAATACCATCCATATAGGAAGGGAGAGATAACCACACCCTAACATGGTCTGTAATAGTTTCTTCTGACAAAAAGCAAGACCTGCCTGTCACCTTATTTCACAACCACCAGAGTACTCATAGCAGCAAACTATTCAAGATTTAAGCTGGAAGAACAGAAAGGCTTGCCTAAAATAAGTAATTAAAAATTCAGCCCAAAGCAACCCATTTTGAAATTTTCAAGGGTTCTAAATTCCAGTAAAGCAGGATTTATGTGAGTTATGCCCCTGGTATAATGCAGGATTTCCTTTCTGGACATAAAAATGGATGAAAATAGAAGTATTTTAGTTTTATTTCTCTTTTTTCCTCAGGTGTCTTATCCAGGAATATAGAAACAGGAGGTAGGCAAATGCCATATGCAAAGAGTTAAGACAAAAAATCACCTCTTCCGGGTCCAGAAAATGGCTCCTGAACGTGGATACAGTCACTGTGCAAAAATACAATCTTCACAGTTCTTGAAAAGTATAGGGTTTTTTGGGGTTTTTTTGTTTGTTTCTTTTTACAATCTCTACAATTTTTCTAAAATTAAAAAATAATCATTAATCCAAAAATGAATCCCATGGCTTGCAAATAAATATTTTCTGTTTTAAAACGTATAGTTGCTCTGAAAAGGGTACATACTGTATGATTCTGAGTATATGGTGTTTGGGGAAAGGCAAAACTCTGGAGACAATAAAATGACTAGTGGTTCTAAGGGACTTTGGAAAAGGGAAGCATGACTAGGTGGTGCACAGAGGAATTATAGAGCAGTATTCTATGATATTTTAATGGTAAATTAATGTCATTCTACATTTGTCAAATGCATAGAATGTACAACACCGAAAGTGGACCCTAATGTAAACTGTAGACTTCGGGTGATGACAGTGGGTCCATGCAGGTTTATCAGCTGCAATAAACCAATACCACTCAGGTGCAGGATACTGATAGTGGGGGAAACTGTGCATTTGTGGGGATCAGTGTCTATGGAAACTCTTTGTACTCTCAACTCCAATTTGCTGTGAACTGGAAACTGTTCTAAAAAGTAAAGTCTGTTTAAAAAAAAAGTATAGTTGGGACAAAGCAAGAAATGGCGGTTACTGCTCTGCAAAACTTCTCATTAAAGAATCATAAGTAATTGCAATAAATATCTAAAGAGGAACTATATATGACACCAGGCATAAAGGTTAGCCTCAAACGGAAATTCTTGTACAAAAACCCATAGCCATCTGATCGCATGCAAAACAGAAGCATTATAAAGGGTTACACATGATTATCTACACATGTTCAGTTAGAAGATGTTACAAAAGAAGTGGGCTTGATCAGTATGTCCAGCTTGTGAACAGAACCAAACTTTAGCAATAAGACCTTCTCCATTGAAAACAGAACTTTTGAGTTCAAGTTTGAATCTATTCATTTTTTCAATGGTGTTGAATCAGTTCCTCTCTTTAATCTTGCTCTGAGAAGCCAGAACTTTAAAAACCTTAAAAAGCCTGGTATTTCAAATGTCCAAGCATCTCAGAATGTGTGTGCTAATGTCATACTCACCTGTATTTGGAAAGGAATGGCAAACTTGATTAATGCCTTCCCATGGAATAAACTCATAATTTTTGTTCCTTTTTTTTTCTTTTTGCAAACCTTCATATCCATTTTTAAACTTATTTTAACAAGACTCCTTGGGACTTTCCTGGTGGTCCAGTGGTTAAGACTCCACTCCTCCAATGCAAAGAGGTTTGATCCATGGTCAGGGAATTTAGACCCCTTATGCATTGTGGTGTGGTCAAATGATTTTTAAAAAATAAAAAGAAGTGGAAACTAGACTCCTTCAATGTAGTCTTCGCCAAAAGATCACTCAGGCTCTCTAATGCCAAAGGAATATACTGGAGAATAAAAATTCATGGTAAAACTAATCTTGTCGCCATGTATATAGAAACATGGAAACTCTTTCTTATGTGATCAGTTTAAAACTCTGTATATTCTTTAGAGGGTAAGTTTCTTCAAAGTTGCCTGGTCCACAGGAATTGTTTGTTTCTAAATCCATGCTCTCACCTGTAGTGTTCCAACCCACAATCTCTCTAAACAAATTCCTCTCATAATGTTGTTTAAAAACTCAAAAACTCGACATTTTATATTGTATACCTCTACTTCCACCTTCTCTTGTGCATATAAAGGTCTTTTAATACAGTTTGGGATAAAAATAATTTAAGGATACTTTTGATTTCCAATGAGATCATGATGGAGAAAGAATGAGGTCAGCACCCCCCAAGTTTCTCTAGGACGCAGGTAGGGATGGTGACTGTGTATTTATGAATACGCTGAGATGTTTCATTGACGTCAAGTTTTGGAAAACTTATGTACCTAAAAGGTCAAGATTGGGGAAACACCATAATGTGAATGAAGGACATGATTGGGTATAGAGCGAACCTGCAAAATATATGAGGGTAAATCGAAAAACTATTTACAAATGACAAACAGAAAGCAATGCAAGGCTAAAGTTTGATTAAAACACCTTGCAAGATTTCTAGTTATTACACATAGGCAGAGGAATGCTGAGTATGAAACATTACTCAATGGAAAAAAAAACAAAACTGTATTCTTAATAGAAAGAGCACTTTAGAAATTACATAATTTTCACAAAAGCTTCATAAATATCTCACAGTGTGATTTATGAAAGTACAAAAGAATCCAATATTCTCCAGTTCAGTAGAAAGCAAACAGCCTCAGGGGTTATCTTGTAATATATGTATATATGTATAATTTGTTTTCTCCATTTCTGATTGGCTAAACTTTAACCAAAATCATGCAATTCTACAAAGTATGTAGAATAAAATTTATATTTTGCGCATAAATTTTATTTATGCACAAAGTATGTGCATAAAATAAAAGCATCTCAGTATTGAATATATTTTGATATATTCAAACCTTTTCAGAAAAATAAATAATGAAAACAGATTATGTTTGTCTAAGGACACAAACATTGACAAGAATGGGAGGGCAGATTGATGATCAAGAGTCTCCTTCTATCTCCCAACATTATGATGGATAGTAGAGCTAAACCACAAATCAAAGAGATACAATGCAATTTTCAGCATTTTTAAAATCCCATTCTTTAAATTCTGAAAATGACAGAACATTTATTCTCTCGTGAAATTATGTTCACAATGAACACTTCCTAAGAAAAATAGAGAGAGAAATGTTACTAGACACAGGTTGGTTTTACCACTTTCCAGTTTCATGGCACGGAGTTTATGTACCACCCAAATCCCTACCGCCCCAAGCTCTGCTTTTTATCAAAGCCAAGTGAGACACACAGAATGCCTTCCTTCTCAATGTTTTATCATATGATAGAGAATAAAACTGGAGGATTCAACCTGCTTCAAATCCTAGGAGTTAGAGCCCTCAACAGAGGTTGTCACAAAGGAAGCAAGGGCTGAGGGGAAGACAACTTCTCTCCTGCCCTGACTCCCATGGCACCAGCTCTGTTTTTATTTACTGGGCTTCCACACGAATGCTTGTGTAAAGAAGGGATTCAGCTGCTTCTCAGATTTAAAAGGCACTGTCTGGGACTTTGCCACTGTCTGTGGTCTAGGGGTGAAGAATCCCCCCTCCAATGTAAAGGACCTGGGTTTGATCCCTGGTTGGGGAAGTAAGATCCCACGTGCCACAGGGCAACTAAGCCTGAGGTTCACAACTGCTGGGACCACGCTCCACAACTAGAGCAGCTGGCGCACCGCGACAAAGACCCAGAGCACAGCCGAAATAAAAATAATCAAGAAATAAATGACACTATGCTAGAGACTTTGGTGTCTGCATTTAAACTCCTTTGGTTGGATGCCTCATTTCTATATATATTAATATACCATGGGAAAGGGTAGCTGACAGGTGGTCAGCAGAAGGCAAGAGACCAAATGAAAGAGTCTGATAGATCTTTAGTAAACTAAGTAACTCCACTTAATCATTACCTAAAGAAAGTCCCCAAATAGCAGGTGGAGATGGGGGAAGCCCTGGGCATAATTATAAAAGAAATTTCCCCATTCTCATGTTTGTATACTTATTCTTCTGTTACTCACATGCCTTTTGATGCCCAGTATCTGGCATTTTCTCTTTCCATGTCAACATTTGTATCCTTATCTTGATAGCTTACTTCATTTCAGTTTAAGTTGGTAAGTTGCTGTTTGCATTGGGAAAACCTTTCTAAAAATATATTGTCCCATTAATTAAAATCATAAGATCATGATTTTGAGATCTAAAAGAGATAAACATCTCTAAATCAAATGTCTAAGAAAGATGGACTCTGATAAACTTTGCAAAGACTCTCAAAGTATATCTGCTTATTTTCCAACAAATATTTATTGTGCCTTGACTGAGATCCACCAGTGCGGTGCTAGGCTCAGTCACTCAGTCGTGTCTTGACTCTTTGTGAACCCATGGACTGTGGCCTGCCAGGCTCCTCTGTCCATGGAATTCTCCAAGCAGGAATACTGGAGTGGGTTACCATTTCCTCCTCCAGGAGATCTTCCTGACCCAGGGATCAAACTCGTGCCTCCTACATCAGCAGGCTCATTCTTTGTCACTGAGCCACCTGAGAAGATAGCCACATAGGTCTTTTAAGTAACATTCCAAGACTCAAAATCTCAAGGTAGAGCCCTCAATGGTGCAGGCATGGCTTTCAGTCTTAAAAACCCAGAATCGCAATTTTATCCATTTACTCAGAAGCAGAGGGCTCTGTAAATGAAGAGCAAAAATCACAGGATTTGGAGTCAGAGATGTAGGTTTGCACCTTGGCTGCACCTCTTAATAGCTATTTGTGTTCTTAAGCAAAGTGACCTAATCCCCTTTAAAAAAAAAAAAAAAAAAAAGGTTAAAAAAATAATACCTGCCTCACAGGATTGTTGTGAAGATCAGATGAGATGGTGCATTTAAAAGGGTTTTACATACTGTCCTGGGCTAAACACAGGTTGGTTAGATAGGCTTCTGGAGGGAGAGAGACTCTCCAAAGAAAGGGGATTTCTACGTGCCAGTAGGCACCCAGCAGGGATTCCCTCCAGGCGGCCTTTGAAGGCTGATAAGCATCTCCAACAGCTGCAGAAGAGAATACTGGGACCCAGTGAGAGGGCAAAGGGCATGCCCTTTGCCCTCCTGCTTTCAGCTCAAAGGCCATCTGCTAAAGATCCCCTACAGGGAAATATAACTCCAAGGAGGGAGGTTCCGGGACTATTTCAAGGGATCCTAACTTCCTCGAGGGTGTTAGCATTGAATTCAAACTTATTTACTTATTTTATATTACTTTTAATTAATTTAATTTTATCCTCTATCTGCTAGAATTTAAAATGGTTTATATTTAATGCATATATGAATATCTGTAATATATACTGTTTGGCTAAGATATATTTCACCATGTATACATTTGTTCTAAACATGCATATATATACTATAGAACTGTATGTATGCATCCTATAACATGTGGGTGGGAGGCATATATAGAAAAAAAACAAAATGTTAACAATGTTTATCTCCTGAAAGATGAAATTATGAATGCCTTAATTTTCTTTTTTGCTTATTTCTGTTTTTCAGGTGTTTCCTTTGAAAATAAGTTTCCTTAGAATAAAAAAGTCACAAAAATTTTCTGATTAAAATGTATAGCTCATATTAGTTTGGTCTGTTTTATCTTTTATATATAAAAAATTTGATGAATTTTAATTGTTTCTGTTTCAATCTACCTTTACTTCATTTTCACTTTCTTTTACTTATTTCACCTATTTCTCTTACTGCTTTTGACCTGTGTTTTCTTTTGAGTCCTCTTATCATTTTGTTTCCTGTCATCACCATTTGTTGTTACTTTTCATCATCATCACTTGTATTTTGCACTTCCTATCTTTTACTGAATATGGCAAGACCAAAGCAGATGATTGCTTCCTCAAGAATTGCTTGACTTCACCAAGAGACTGAATGTTTTCCCTTCCGATTAACCCTGTAGTCACCTCCTCTGACCCCTAGTGTCTCAAAGCAGAACTGTTTAATTTTTCAAGTATTAAGTTGGGAAGCTGGTGAGGTTAAAACACACACTCAGCAGGCAAACATTAAATCCATCTCTAGTATCAGTAACGGAGAAGGCAATGGCACCCCACTCCAGTACTCTTGCCTGGAAAATCCCATGGACGGAGGAGCCTGGTGGGCTGCAGTCCATGGGGTCGCTAAGAGTCGGACATGACTGAGCGACTTCACTTTCATCTTTCACTTTCATACATTAGAGAAGGAAATGGCAACCCACTCCGGTGTTCTTGCCTGGAGAATCCCAGGGATCGGGGAGCCTGGTGGGCTGCCGTCTATGGGGTCGCACAGGGTCGGACATGACTGAAGTGACTTAGCAGGAGTAGCAGCAGCAGTATCAGTAAAGATGATATCAAAGCATAATGATGCTTCAACTAATGCCCTGTATCTCTGGGTCAAGTCTCTCCAGCACCCAGAGCCATGAATCTACCTGTTTATATCCACTTTCACTCCCACAAACAGCACAAAATCACCACGCCAAAATGGAACCCATCATTCCCTCACCACTCCAGAAAAAAGTGTTCTGCCTTGCTCCCCTTTCTCCTAAAGAAAGAGAACTCTTTGCATGCCCCTGGCCACCCAGTAGGGACCAGTGACATTGTCATCTAAACAAAGACTCAGGTCAGAAACTTGGATATCGTCCTTGCTTCCATCCCCCCAGTTCTCACACCCAAATTTTCTTTTTAATGCTGGTCCCATTCCGTGATTTTCAAGTAGGAGATGAGGACATCCATGGTGGGCTATAGTCCCTGGGGTCACAAGGAGTCGAATACGACAGCGACTGAGCATGTGTGGACAGTAACATTACATAGGTAATATATGAAGGTGCAGAATAAACATAATGAATCTTCCTGGAGTACCCTTCTCTTTCTGTCATCTTCATCATAATCAGTAATGTAACACATCACATTTTATGAAAAGAAATGCATGAAGTATGTGGAATGCAAAATAAGCATGTATTTTAAAGATTCTAACAGTTCAAAGAAATGGTGGGATCTCAGAGCTCAGTCACTACAGCCTCAAAGGTCACACCCTTACTCCCCTGGGTTACTGGTATGCTCTGGCAGAAGTAGT
This sequence comes from Bison bison bison, assembly GCF_000754665.1. NCBI lineage: Eukaryota > Metazoa > Chordata > Mammalia > Artiodactyla > Bovidae > Bison > Bison bison. The sequence goes on along the minus strand of NW_011494919.1, from coordinate 2,060,590 downwards.
TCTTACATCCTTAAGGATTGCTCACTACTGGATCAGGATGTTTCCTCCTCTCCTTTCATGCTGCCACAGTCCCTTTTCTCACCGGGGCTACTGTGATAGCCTCCTGATTGCTCCAGCTCTCACCTCACTCAGCTCCAGATTACTCCTCACACTGCCCTCAGGCAGGTGCAAATGTTGAACTGACCTCGTCCTTTCTCTCTATGAAATCATTCAATGGCACGTACTTCATGCAGAATGAAATGAAAGCTCCTTAGTATGACATCTGATGCTCTTCAGATCTGGCCCCTGCCTCCTCAGTGTTCCCAGCTTTCTCCTCTTTCCTTCATCCCAGGAATTACTGGCAGGTCGATAACTCCATGCTTTCTCAGACAGGAAAGTCTGCACCCCAAATGTCTCCCCTGTTTCTTCCATTCACCTGATGAGTCTAACATCCTATAATCGCTGGCACATGCACGCTCAGTCGTTCAGTTGTGTCTGACTCTGTGACCCCACCAACTGGGGCCCACCAGGCTTCTCTGTCCGTGGGATTCTCCAGGCAAGAATACTAGAGTGGGTTGTCTTTCCCTCCATGAGGGTATCTTTTCAACCCAGGGACTGAACCCACGGCTCCTGCATCTCCTACACCGGCGGGCAGATTCTTTACCACCGAGCCATCTGGGAAGGCCAACATCCTATAATACTTAGTTCAAACATCAATTGTCAAAGTTCATTCTGGATTCTCCAGAATTGTTCAGGTTCCTCTCTCTTTGGTGCCTGAAGAGCACTCATGTACCCCCAACCACAACCCTGTTCCTTACACAGAGCTCCATAAAGCCAGGATTGTGTGTTGTTCATCTCTGTTTTCTAAAGTCTATTCTGTTCTGTAGTTTTTCTGAGACGATTGTTAAGGATACCCTATTTTGCACCAGGAAGTCTCAAAAGTAGTCTGTAGCCTAACTGCATCAGAATGACCTGGAATATTTTTTAAATTTAAAGATTTTTTTGGTCTCTGCAATTTTGATTCAATTGTTATAGGGAATACACCGGGGCTTCCCAGGTGGCGCTAGTGGTAAAGAACCTGCCTGCCAATGCAAGAGATGCAGGTTAGATCCCTTGGTGGAGAAGATCCCCTGAAGAAGGAAAATGGCAACCCTTTCCAGTATTCTTGTCTGGAGAATCCCATGGACAGAGAAACCTGATGGGCTACATACAGTCCATGGGGTCGCACAGAGTTGGACAGGACTGAAGTGACTTAGCATGCCTGCATGCAGGGACTACATTAAACATTTTAAATAGCAATTTTAAAATTCCACAGATCATACTGACACAGCTTATCCAGGACTGGCATTGGGACCTTCTGCATTCAACCACTGTGATCAGCTTGCTAGGGTTTGAATATTAATATAACAACAATGTAATTTGCATTATTAATATATTTACAAATGCCCACTTAAATGGGTTAATTTAATAGCATTCTTTTTATGTCAGTGTGTTATTTCTTCAGTTGGCTATCTTCCATTATATATTGACTATTAGTAACAATTTCATTATAAGGACCCACTTCTGATTTTGTTTTCAAATTCTTGAGAGCTTACCATAGATTCCAAATCCTTAACCAATGTGACAGTTGTACACCATCCACTTACAAAAATAACCTAGAAATCCATTTTCAAAATAGCTGCAGAGATGTTAGAAGAGGAATATGAGTCTATTTCTTTCGGTTAAGACTCTTAACAACTGCTGACTGCCTTTCTGCCAAGCTCCTAGCACGGGCATCTTTATAGGAAGGGAAGGAGATGGTTCATTGCAAGTGATAAACTCACAATAAACAAGCAAACAAACAAAAAGTCATGGGCTCCTTCTAACATCCAAAGTTAATATTCATCCATCTCACTGGCTTTGAAAACAGATAAATATATGGGGTTGGACAATCAGCAAAGTGACTTTTTAAAAACAAACCTGCCACATTCCAAAAATCTAAATGAGTGTTGTCTTTTTACAATCCTTGTTTTCATTGAAGACTTTTGACATTTTCCCATTGCTGCCACTATACCCTAAGGTCATACCAAAAACTAAAAGAAAATAACTTGAAAAGTGCAGAGATTACAAACTGTGTCTGTGTTGGTAACAGATTTGAATTTTGAAAACAGCCAGGAGGTATGTGGCTCCAACTCTGATTAAAAGTTGAAAAAAGGCAAGAAAATATGCTACATAGTGAGGGTCAATTCTGGTCTAGTCTTAATTCATTTCTGAAGACAACTGAAAAAGCATACATCTTAAAAGTTTCAGAAAAAGATAGTATCACTTGAATAAGAATAAAGCTTCCTATTATGTATTCTAATTTGGAAAATATTTATTTGGGGAACTTCCCTGGTGGTCCAGTGGTTAAGACTGCACTTCCACTGCAGAGGGCACAGGTTGGATCCCTGGTTGGGGCAATAAGATGCCACGTGGCATGGCAGAAAGAAAGAAGGAAAGCATTTGTTTGGACTTTTATATACTAGAAGATGAGTTAAAGTCAACCACATCACTTTATAAATTTAGGGATAGAAATTATTAGTTTAATCTTGGGCTTGTTAACCACTTTATGCATTTATATAATTTCAAAATTAAACAAATCTTTTTTAAAAAGAAAAAAGGAAGCTTTTCCAATTTGCATTAGGATAGCCAAATCAACAGATGGCTACTGTGTCTGTTCTTATCTCAGTCCTGTTCTCTGCATAGACTTTCTGTAGTTTTCAAAGCAGGTTTTCACTTGATGGTAAGAATTTAGAAGGAATAGACAAAGTGTTCGCCAAAAGAATTACCTTCATAGAGAGCAGAAAGTTCTTGGCATAATAAAAATAAGCTCCATAGGAGACTTGGGCAGAATAGCCCTGTGACTGCTGTGTATCCTTGTTGGGGGCACAAAGACGGCAAGATATGCAACTAGTGGAGAACTAGGGGTGGGAAGGAACCAAGACCCTCTCCAATCCTTGGAGCTGATCCAACCTTAGGCAAAACTGAGAAGCAGACCAAGTTTGTATTGAAAGCTTTCTCTTCTCCCTTTAATGATCACACTCCTTCTTTTGATGATCTTCATTAAGATGCTAGCTAAGAATTACTTAAGGAATACAAACAAGTCAATGCCAACAAATAAGGCAGTAAGAGACATGAGACAACAAATGTCCCTCTTATTGTGAGAATAATTTCCCTATTTTCCCTCAGAGACCATGGCAGCCTTGAGACTGTTATTCTCTTATGCTAAGCATTACCTGCTGCTGCTGCTGCTGCTAAGTCACTTCAATTGTGTCCGACTCTGTGCGAACCCATAGACGGCAGCCCACCAGGCTCCCCTGTCCCTGGGATTTTCCAGGCAAGAACACTGGAGTGGGTTGCCATTTCCTTCTCCAATGCATGAAAGTGAAAAGTGAAAGTGAAGTCACTCAGTCGTATCTGACTCTCAGCGACCCCATGGACTGCAGCTACCAGGCTCCTCCATCCATGGGATTTTCCATGCAAGAGTACTGGAGTGCGGTGCCATTGCCTTCTCCAAAGCATTACCTAAAGGTATATTTAAACTTCATATTGTGTATTAAAGAGAAAATGATGCTCAAGATCCAAAGAGAGAAAGCTCAACGTCAAACCTGTGGTCCTTTCCTAACTTGAGGAGAGACGCTGTGTACATCGAGATCTCAAGCATCACTATCCCAATTGGCACCAGGCTGGTGGCCAGAAATTCAGCTCCTGGTACTGCTTGATCACCCTTTTCCAGACGCTCATGCTGCCTTTGATGTACCGCAATGTGAGAGATTTCTCAAATATGACAGATATCTAAAATAGAAAAAAATAAAAAACTCTTTAGCCTTGATCTTGGATGACTGAGCCAGTTTTCCTGTTTTTGTTTTTGTTTCCCCCGCCCGCCTCCTCATTAGTAGCAGTCATACAGACTGACTCTTTTTGCAGAGTTTTGGGTCTTGGCACTACTATTAATATGATAGGAGAATCCCAAAGAAGGAAAGGAAGTCATTCTTGCAATGACTGAGTCATTTTATTTGAACATTTTAAGGGATGATACCTCATTTGGAGATTATCGCATTGCATTCGAGCTGTATCTTTGTTGGACATACACTGCATGTATAAGGTGTGAATCATGGAGACATGAAAGTGGGAGGAACCAAGACCCAGTTTGGCTTTTATTCTGGTGACAGAACTCCTGATCCCTGCTCTTTTCTAGTCAATTTCCAGTTTGAGTTTGCTTCAGTATTGCTGTTGTTCAGTTGCTAAGTCTTGTCTGACTCTGTGATCTCATGGACTGAAGCACACTAGACTTCCCTGTCCCTCACCATCTCCCAGAGCTTGCTCAAACTCATGTCCTTTCAGTTGATGATGCCATCCAACCATCTCATCCTCTGTTGTCCCCTCTTCCTCCTGCCTTCAATCTTTCCCAGCATCAAGGTCTTTTCTGATGAGTCAGCTCTTCACATCAGATAGCCAAAGTATTGGAGCTTCAGCTTCAGCATCAGTCCTTCCAATGAATATTCAAGGTTGGTTTCCTTTAGAATTGACTGATTTTATCTTCCTGCAGTCCAAGGGACTCTCAAGAGTCTTCTCCAGCACCACAATTCGAAGGCATCAGTTCTTTGGCACTGACGAACTGATGCAGTATTTGTTACACTTTTCTCTATAAAGTGTTTCCCCCACCAACCTCCAAAATAAGAGGAATAATAAAGTACACAATCCAAAATTGAAGTTTTGAGCTGAGGGACCACACTATGAATGCTACCCACATTTTATCTTCATCTCCCTACCCCAGGTTAGTGTAATTTAGGAAGTTACAACCATGTTTTCTACCTATTCATATTTTGATAAAGCAAATGCATATTGTAGACTTTGAAAATAAAGCTATATACTTAGTTAAATCCATTCTTCCAACATGATCTTTTCTCCCATCTTTGGATGGAAAAGACTAAAAGTAGTATTTCTACTAAAACAAAGCATGCAAATTTATTCATCAGAGCTAAATGGAAATAAAACTAATTTATGTCACTTTCAACACAATAAGTAAGGTAATAACATGAGAGGGTTTCATTAGTTCCTGATTCAAAGATATATTTTACTATGACATAACCATAAATATTCATGGAATAATGGTAACAATAATAACAACAAATGTCTGTCCTTTGCATGTGGAGATGAGTTTTCTAACTACGCCTGCTGGAAGCTCTGGGAAAAAAAAAATTATAAATTCAAAGTAAGCACACTGAGGAC
>NW_011494919.1:2042325-2055261 GCF_000754665.1 Bison bison bison | reverse complement strand
CACTGAGGACACCATCTTGATCCCCCTTTAGGCGATCATTCCTGGTTCCAGGAGCAGTTTCCCATTTCCAGCTCCCTTAGCTTCTTAGGGTACATCATTCTCACAGACAGTAAACTCCAGGCACCATAGCTCCCTGCCTCCCTTCCCTTTGTCCTGACTTCACTGGTGATTCCACAGACCACTGACTGCAGAATACACCTCACCTCCAGCTCTAAGTCATCACATCTTCAGATTTAGCCACACACCCTTCCAGCAGGAGCTGGACAGGATATGTGGAAGTTGTCTGGCATCTACCGAAGGTGGGCTTTAGTTTTAAGTCACCCTCTCTATTAACTATTCACCACGAAATGTCACCTTTGCTTTGACCCTACCCCCCTCATTTTTACCCTGAATAACTTGTTTAATCACTCAGACTGAGACCGTGTCTCATTACTCTCACTGACTTTCAGTATTATTTCCCCAATCAATTGACTCGTACAATGGTGATCCCTTTTTGACAATGGGGGACCTGATCTCAACCTTTCTTCACTTTCAAAACTGTAAACCAGTTTGCAAAACTGAACTTCTTTCTTGGTTCTTATTATGAGAACTGTGTTCCAGTTACTTGCCTAAGTTATCTCGGGATGAGCAGATAGCCTTGCTTTGTTTCTATAATCGAGAAAAATTTAATGCACAGTTAAGAAATAACTCCTATGGGTTCAGATTATTCAATCAATTTAGCTAAATTAGAAAGTCACTTCATTAGCCCACCCAAAATCCATACGTTCTAAGCAAAACCTATCACAGAACCTCAAATTCACGCCTCTGATTCCTCAGAGCATATTGGCATGATCTTCACTTCCATTAGCAGTTCTGGCTGGTGGTTCTGGCTTCAGTCCTTGAAATTTATGTTTTCACAAACAACTTCTCCATCCACATCACAGTTTAGACCCAGTTCCAGGCTAGGCTTGTCAAGAACTGTGAAGACTCTGAAATTTTTACCCTTCTTGCAAGTTAAGATCTTGCCAGTTTCTTGAATGCTGGCACAAAACCCAAAACACTCCTGGATCAGAGACAAAGCTGTTTATTACTCAAAGAAAGAGCAGTAGTCAGGATTTCAATTTTCTTATGCTGGCTCCTAAACCTCAACTCTCATAAGATAATGAAAAGAGGGCCAGGTGAGAGCTGTACACCAAGAGGATTGCCCTGCAAACGGAAGCAACACTGAGGTCCCAAATCTTTTAAAACAGGAAGAACTGCCCATTGCTCCAGAGAGAGACATCTTCACCTTTCAAGGTTGCTTGCTATAAGAACATCCTTTAAGAGATAGTCCTGACCAAAAGCAGTTAGTCCTTCCAGTCACAAGATGTGCAGAAAGAGAAAAAATTCTATGGTGAATTGTCTCCCAACATTGATTTCTCATTTCTGTACTGTCTTGTCTTCTGGGGAATTTTCTCAAGCCCACCATCTTGTCAGCCACAGTAACTAATCTAATCCACAGAGCCTGGGACCAAATCAATTACTGGTGTCTCCAAATGAGATCTACATCTATCAGGGAACACAGGGTGACAGTGTTTCTAACATGACCTCTCTGGTGACTGGTGAGCCTCAGTGCTCACCATTCAATTCAAGTAATTCCATCTATTACTTTTGGAGAGACTGTCTATCTTAGTCTGCTCAGACTGCTTTAATAAAATACCACATACTGGGCAACTTAAACAAAGTAAATATATTTCTCATAGTTCTAGAATCAGGATCACCTGAGATCAGGATTCCTCTTGAGAGTTTGTATACAGCAGTCTCTTTGCTGTATTCTCACATGATGTACAGATCTGTCTCCTATCTCTTCTTATAAAGGCACTAATCCCATTCATGAGGTTGCCACTCTCATGACCTAATTACCTTCTCACAGCCCCATCTACAAATACCATTACATTACGAAGTAGAGCTTCAACACATGAATTTTGATCAGACACCAACATTCAGTCCATGGAGCTGCCTGAGGGCTATACATCCAACCTGCCTGTTTCTCCACATCACCGTAACGGTTAAAGGAATGGGGCTTGAAAGGACATCACAAGGTACTGACAGGTATTTTGCATTGCAGGTTCAGGGTCTTGGGTTATCTTTGGTGCTTCTAACAGAATCCCAGGTAAGCCTTTAGGGAACAGAGATCAAATTATAACCAGTCATGTATTAGAGGTCTACCCTGGTGGCTCAGAGGGTAAAGCATCTGCCTGCAATGCAGGGGACCTGGGATCGATCCTTGGGTCGGGAAGATCCCCTGGAGAAGGAAATGGGAACCCACTCCAGTACTCTTGCCTGGAGAATCCCATGGACGGAGGAGCCTGGTAGGTTACAGTCCACGGGGTCACAAAGAGTCGGACACGACTGAGCAACTTCACTTTCTTTCTTTCCTTTCTTTCAGGTATTAGCAGCAAGAGATGAAAGAGTCAGCAATGGTTTATCTTAAACTATTCACAACAGTTGGGGAGAAACACACCATAATGTTTTCCTGGGTGAGGAAAGCTCCAGGACTGATTCTGAAAAACAGAGATCAATAGTGTCCCTTGTTCCTCTGTACATTTCAAGGTCTACCATGTTCCCTCCCAAGGCTGCTGCTCTCCTTTTACTGCAGCACCTGCCCAAGAAAAAGGAGCATGTCCTATTTCAGTAGCTGTAACTCCAATTTTTTTCTAATCATCCACTCCCTACATCCAGATCTTTCATCAAGAAGAATCAGGCAAGATCTCCCTTGGAGGTCCAGTGGTTAAGACTTCAAGCTTCCACTGCAGAGGACACAAGTTAGATCCCTGGTCAGGGAACTAAGATCCTGCATGCTGTGCAGTGTGACCAAAAAATATTATGCAGAAGAGGGACAACTGCACTTTTATAAATTGTCAAGAGACCTATTAAGTTCCCTTTTTTGGTCATATGAGCTATTTGGGGAAACTCAGTGATTACTGTATTCGGCCAAGTGGCCACTAGCCATGTGACCTTTAATTGTGTCAACTCAAGAAAATCCATGTGACTGAAGCAAGAAAAGCTTGATTCTCCTAGGCTAGGCTGCCACCCAAAGTGTGTATAAACCAGAGGAGAGTGGGGGTGCCATTGGGGAGAAGAAAGAAGCATCACACTGAGGATGGTCAGGACAGAATCTAGAATTTGCCAAACGAGTCTAATTCTCCTATATGACACTTTTCCTTTCATCATAACCCAGGAAGCAGTTGAGAAGAGATAATCCCTTTCCAAAGATGGTGCATTCTATGATCAAATTTTTTTACTAAGGTGTGTGGATCAGGAGATGGTGAGGGAAGACAGTTGTTCCTGAGTTAATATTTGAGGTGGCCATTTCAATGCTCAAAATACTGGAAGGTGGTGGATGCTCTGGAGCATAGAAGTCTATCAAATAGCCTCAATTGCTCTGTATCAACCTAGAGGGGTGGGAGGGGAAGGGAGAAGGGAGGGAGTTTTAAAAGGGAGGGGATATATGTATACCCATGGCTGATTCATGTTGAGGTTTGACAGAAAAATTCTGTAAAGCAATTATCCCTCAATAAAAAATTAATTAATTAAAAAAAAATAGCCTCCAAATGGAGGCTGCCTCCCTTACCCAGAGACTCCAATAGGGAAAACTGTTATTTACATAGACTGACATCAGTCAAAGCTTTTTGAATAGCTTCCAGAGATAACTGTTGATTCAGGCCCTACTCAAAGGATGCCTCTGTACCAAGTAGCTGATTTAAAGGAACAAGGAGAATATCCAAGTGTGAGCCAGTAACCAAGGAATCCAATAAGTCATTTGGCCTCCTCTTTGGTGGAGAAGCCCAAAGAGACACTACTTTTGCCCAAACTCCTGGAGGGATTGCGTTGTGTGAATATAGCTGCATAATCTGTTAAAACATTACCTGCATACACTCTTAGCACTCTGCACTTAGAAACTAATCAGTAAACACTGGCAGACTTCAAGATCACTGTGTAAAGTAAACCCCAAGTAGTAGCTCTCTTCCACTGAATGAATTGCTCATTGTACAGTCCCATGCTCTTCACACTCATCCAGCCATAGCTACAGATGACATTCCTAACACGTTTAATGTCCAGTATAACAAAACGTTTGCGAGAAGGCAAAACAGGACTAAAATTCAGGCCATTAGTATCTTATAGATAAGTATTGGGACATATATGCCAAATATGAAAAGAGGTGAAATTTTGAGTGCTGTGCTATGCTAAGTTGCTTCAGTCGTGCATGCATGGGCTGTAGACCACAAGGTTCCTCTGTCCATGGGATTCTCCAGGCAAGAGTAGTGGAATGGATGGCCATGTCCTCCTCCAGGGGATCTTTCGGACCCAGAGATGGAACCCATGTCTCTTGTGCTGTGCTTAGTCACTCAGTCGTGTCTGACTCTTTGTGACCCCATGGATTGTAGCCCACCAGGCTCCTCTGTCCATGAGATTCTCCAGGCAAGAATATCCGAGTGGGTTGCCATGTCCTCCTCCAGGGGATCTTCCCAACCCAAGGATCAAACCCAGGTCTCCCGCACTGCAGGCAGATTCTTTACCATCTGAGCCACCATAACTTGCTGAGAAACATAATACATCACCCCACTCCAAACATTTTTTTATCAGTGTGATGAATGTTTTATTAAAAATACAATCATTTATTTTATAAGTCAGGGTAAACCTCTTAGGACTCTATTAAATAAAGGAGAAAAATACAGTTAAGCTTTTTTCCTGAAAAACTTTTCAGAAAGTCAGCAGTGATGAGAATGAGAAAAATCCAAGAATTGAGTGAGACAGGGCATACAAGATCTCTCAGATCTTCGTTGGTCTCAATGTAACTATTTTTAACAGAAAGAACTCACACATCTCTCAGTTTTCCTGGGCAGGTGGGTTCTTTACCACTAGTGCCACCCGGGTAACCCGAAATGTTGAGTTTCCCAAAGTAAGAATAAGGTCAGACCTCTAAGTTGACCTAGAGTGCTTGTGTCTTGGATAGTACTGCTTGTCAGAATTATCTACACAATCCAGAAGCTATCAATACATAGACACAAAAGTGTATTCGAGGTTGCCAGGGTCTGTCAGGGAGTGAAGAGTGACTGCTTCATGGATATGAGGTTTCTTCTTAGGGTGGTGAACAAGTTCTAGAACTAATGTCACTGAATTGTACAGTTTAAAATGGCTAAAGTAGTGAATTTTATGTTATGTGGACCTTATTACCAAAAAAAGAGATGATTCACACAATTGAGAATGAATTTTTAAGTTGGGGACACGAAACCCATTCCAAGGATGGTGTGGGGAGGTGGGGGAGGTGATCGTAAGTGAGCAAGAAGGAGACATAGGTCTAGTGTATCTAGAAGAAACAGGAATAGATATTTAAATGACATCACATTTCTATTAGACCTCTGTGTTTTAGAGTGCAATCAAAATCTCATGATTTTTAAAAATACTTCAAACGTATATGGAGTGGGGTGCCATTGCCTTCTCTGATATAATTTGTAGAAATGACCTATAAAGCTTGCAGCATGTAATTAAATTAGCTATAAGGTCAAGATACTTAACAACATGTTTTCCCTGTCTTTTACATTTCAATTTGCCATGATAAGGAATAATCATCTTTCTTGTGAAATACAGAATTTATATAAGTGCATTAATTGTTTTGAATACTAAACCCAAGTGACAGCATTGGGGGCTTATTCTTAGTTGTGCCTTCTATGCAACAACATAATAGCTCAGGGGCATGATCAGTAATGAATTTAAATGATTTCTCCTGATATATAATTCCACTGATAAATATTTATCCCTGTGGGATGCTCCAATGTTGCTTTTCTAACAATGAAATTCAACAAAATTTATATAACTGGTGATTGTGCAGAGAACCCTGTGGCTGTCCATAAATATTAATAGAATCAAAATGCAAACATGGAGACCAAGAATGTCTGGAAGGAAGAAGTCCTTGCTGAATGAGGAGCACCTCCTTCGGTGCTACAACGTAAGAAAGAGTAAAGCCTACAGAAGCTCCATTTTTTATTCAGTTCTATCAAGATATGTTAACTTGAGAAACAGTCTTGGGATATTTTCATTTTTGAGACCATCTGTCTCTTTAAATGAGCTTTATTTAAATGAATGAAGGCTAAAAAAAAAAAAAAATGGTCAGCAGCAAGGATTATCTGGGTAACTGGCTTCTTCCTCCTCTGTTTCTGGAGCAATGTTTATGCTCAAATGGCCAGAGTGAGGATATCATAGGGTCTTCCTCCTGCCTTGGCTGGGAGATCCCTGAGGACAAAGATTATGCCTTACTTGTACTAGTCATCCCAGGTTCTAACCACAGAGTCAGTTAGCATTAAATAAAGGTTTCTTGACAAAGATGGGCTGCAAGTAAGCAAAACTGTCAATCAGTATATCTCCCATGTACACAGTGCTCAGTTATGGTTTCTAAATCCAACGATGCTAAGTCACTTCAGTCGTGTCCAACTCTGTGCGACCCCGTAGACGGCAGCCCACCAAGCTCTCCCGTCCCTGGGATTCTCCAGGCAAGAACACTGGAGTGGGTTGCCATTTCCTTCTCCAGGGATAATGATAAGAAAATTGAATATATTCCATACACGAATAGGAAAGAGGACTCTCCTAAAGGGTCCTAGGGTAAGGAGAAGGCATATAAGGGGAATTTGACATCTCTTAGGGACTTTGGGATGTTTCTCAGGCTCCACAGGAGCCACTTTGCCTGATTTCCATGGTATTCTTTAACCAAAGTTGCAACCAGATGTCCTAACCAGAATCTACTTCACAGGGAGGAATTTCCTGTGTTATAAACTAGCTATAATATCTTCTCCCACATCCATTCCCCTTCACCATGGTCCTTACCATATCAAGGGTCATTCATAATGAACAGCAGACAGAAAGTTTCAGGTGAGTGACACTCAGAATCCTGTCTTTTTATGATCTTCCATCCTGTATTGTATGCTAAGTCGCTTCAGTCATGTCCAACTGTTTGTGACCCTATGGACTATAGCCCACCACACTCCTCTGTCCATGGGATTCTCCAGGCAAAAATACTGCAGTGGGTTGCCATGCTCTCCTCCTGGGGATCTTCCAGACCCAGGGATCGAACCCTTGCCTCTTACATCTATTGCATTGGCAGGCAGGTTCTTTACCACTACTGCCACTTGGGAAGCCTCAGAACCACAAAGCAGATCATTCATATTCCAGAGGTTTCTGATGATTCCAGACTTGCCCCTCCCCTTCCCCTGTCCTGACTATATACTAAGTCCAATATTATACTTTGAAGACATCAAGCTTTAGAAAGTGTATGTGTTAACTGGATTACACAGGGTAGTTTCTGATCAAGAGGGCTACAAAACCTGCTGAGAGAAAAATGCAAGCTGGCTTGAAGAGTATTCTATAGCAATTAGTTGAGAAACAATGAAAAGCAAGACAAGTTATCACATAAAATACATCTGCTCAGCACCTTTTATTTTTTTCACCTTTCTAGTCAAAACCAGAAAAATAGTAATAATAATAATAATGAGTAACCTCTGTTGAGGACTAAGTATGTGTCAGACACTGACACATATTTAATGTATATGTGTGCATGCGTGCATGCCAAGCCACTTCCATCATGTCTGACTCTTTGTGACCTACGGACTGTAGCCCACAGGTTCCTCTGTCCATGGGATTCTTCAGGCAAGGATACTGAAGTGGGTTGCTCTGCCCTCCTCCAGGGGAAAGTCCCAACCCAGGGATCGAACCTGGGTGTGTAACGTCTGCCTGCATTGGCAGGCAGGTTCTTTACAACTAGTACCATCTGGGAAGCCCCACTTCGTGTATACAAATACTTAATTTTCACTTCAAGCTCACCAGTAACCATTATTCCCATTTATGGTTGAGGATACCAAGGCAGAGAATGCTTAAATAACTTGTGCAAAGGTGATGCCAGCAGTAAATGGAATGAAGCTGCAGAAGCCCTTACTCTAGACAGATTTTCCTGGAACTGTGTAAACCCCCTTGTTCTTCAGGAGACTTCAGTCTTATTCTGTGTGAAGATTATTCATTCATGTTGCTTAATATTAATACAATATATAAAGTTTCGACTTTGTGAAAGTAAAAAAAAAGTCTAGAGAACTGGAAGTTGGAAACATTTCAATTGCTATCTCTCTTTCTCTTTTATTTTTTTTCCCTGCAAAAGGTTGGGCAACCTAGTAGCTAAAAAATACTAATGTCATCTGAAAGAAATTGCTTCTTTCCTGCCCTCTTCTTCTCCAATTTTGGGCCTCCACCAGTTTGGAAACTGGTATGAATGTGCATAATGATGACCTCTGAATGATCATCATGAAATGACTTTTCCCAGTAATGCCAGATTTATCTGCTGATTTTAATACCCTTCATTCTAAAACGCTATTATCCTGAGTGCATGCAAGGGACAGTACACTTAGTCATAAGTGATGGATGAATTCATTATCTTCAGCCAATTTTAATGGGTCATCTAGAAAGAAAATCACCAGTCAGTTTTGGCTACTGAACATTGCTACCTCACGTATCTTATTAAGCCAAATATAAAAATGGGTGGTTTTTCATTTTCCTGTCAAGACAACAAAGGTCACCCATCACAGGCTTGAGAGACATTCATGTTTATTTCTCTTTGGCCTGAACAAAATGGAGAATGGCAAAGTTTTTATCTTTTTCCATTCTGAACTGAATATTTCAAAACCAAGCACCCTGCAAAGAGGAAAGGTGCTTCGAAGGAATTCAGAACGAGGAGGTTTTGCTGCAGAGAAACAGAACTCGACATTAACGGTTCCCTGGGTAACAGTGTTAATCTGATGACACTACTGAATTCCAGGGTTTCAGCCCCATAATTAAGAGCTGAGAGTAAATACATTGGTGTGGAATATAAGAAGAGATGCCCATGAGTATCAAGGCTGTTTTCTACCCTCGGCTCCCAGAAACCAAAAACATTTAATACACGTGAATGTATGATTTTTATGTCTCAACCTTTCTTTTCTATTCTTGGTTAAGAAACCCCTACTTTTTAATCTTTTAAACTGTATTTTTATGTTTGGCTCATCAACTTGTACTCTTTCTCTCAGATCCAGTTCTAAACATCTGCAACCGTGGATTATGGGAATGGCGAACAGGCACATTTTTCAAGCTCTATGTTCAGGACATAACTTAGCAAGATGTCCTTACTCAATGACTCCTACTTAAAAGATAGTCTTTTACATACAGTTGCTTGAAAAGTGAATGTGTATTTTTCCGTATATAACTGCACTAATGTTATAACTACCTGACCTGAAGTTTCTTTGAAGCTTACAGTTTCCAGCTTTTAAATTTAGCTTTTTAAAACTTTTTTTAAAAGTTATTAAATGTATTCTAAAACCATGAAGTAGTCACCAAATAACTAGAATTTGAAAGTTATGACTATTATCTCAGACACCATGTTTCTTCCTGCTGTTTGCACAGTTGTATCAATTTATTAAATGCCTATGAAAATATTTTTTCTATAAAAATTGGACTGGCTGTGAATTTCATGATGCTTGAAATATTTTCTTTAATAACCCAAACAATAACTTTTAAATACAAGCCTGTTATTTTAATTAAGGTTAATTATTTAAAAATTCCTTGAGACCCTATGTGACATTTCCTGTCAGTTTATTGATGCAGGTACAATATTCGAGGGTTCGTTGACTATCATCAGGCTAGATCTTGGCAAGTAGAGTGGACATGGGTAATTCCTTTTCTCAGAGTTCATAAAGTTAGTGAAGACAGAGCAGCTTCCTTTTTGGTTCAGTTGAAAAACCTCCTACTTATCAAAATAGCAAAACATAGGGAAAGAATGAAATTGGTGGTCCTAAAATGCTTTGAAATTGTAAAAATCTACAGAAATTATTACATAGAAAAAGATTCTTTCCATGTCTTTCTCCCATTTCCTTCATGGATTAAAATCATCATTGAAAAATCATTCCCTTAAGAATGCTCACCAATAAGAAAACTCAAGTAAAGTCATGTTTTCTTTTTTCAAACTTGAAGTTACTTGGAAGTATTGAAATACACTTCAGACCTTATTTCTGAAGTGGATATAATATTGTCCATAATTTTAAAAAGCCCTGCCATATCATAACTTACTAAAATAAACTTTAACAGAAGTTCCAAAAGATTGTTAAGCAGATGCAAGTTAGTTCTACCATATCCTATGTTTATGAATATGGCCCAAAAAAATGCTAGAGAAGGCTTTAAGCTGTAGCAGATAAGACAAGTCCATCTGTTTATGTCATCTGCTACTCTTTATATGACACAGTAAAGATTATAAAAGGAAAATCAGATTCATATAGCATTTATCTAAGAGGTTTCTATAACTGAATTCTTAATAAGGATTCAAGAATTTCTTTTCTCTTTTTTTCTTAAACCTCAAGTTACTAATTAAACTAGTAAACTGATATTTTTAATATGCTCCCTTTTATTTAAATCAATGTAATTGTTACACACTAATCCAACTTGGGGGCTTCCCAGGTGGCACGGTGGTAAAGATCCACTGTAGTAAAGAGACTTGAGTTCAATCCCTGGATCAGGAAGATCCCCTGGAGAGGGAAATGGCAGCACACTTCAGTATTCTTGCCTGGGAAGTTCCATGGACAGAGGAGCCTGGCAGGCTACAGTCCATGGGGCCACAAAGAGTCAGACACAACTGAGCACACACACATACAACCCAATTTGATGTCTTCAAATCAGCTTTTCAAAATATATATATACATGTAACCAATTTCTCGGCCTATCACTCTGTGGAAACACATAAGAACACACCTGTTTGAATCAGTCCTCTGTCTCTAGTTGTTTTTAAGCTGTATGTTAACATTCAATAGTATACCCATGATCTAATAATATAAAGTCAGAGTTCTCACCACTGTAATTTAGATCCTATCACTTTGTTCATCCACTGTAGTATCTTCTTAACTGCTGCCTTAGACTACAACCCTCAAACTCTAATCTTTCCAACCCAAACCAAAACTTCATTGTAAGGGGTATATTATGACCAGTAGGAGGAATGCAACAATCTCTCCTCCTCCTGCTCAGACCCAACCCTCAAGGAGGTGGGATCAGTAGCAGAGTCGCTGGGTGACAACTATACTAGGAAATGAAATGTGAGACACATCCACTCCACTGGAGTCATTCCATCTTTGATGGGCTTCATCAGAGTGCTTGTTACCCAAGCATTATGGATAATGCAGTGAGTAGTATGGCACATCTTCCTGGTGGAAAGGGGACTCCCATTTATTGGAAGTCATGAGGCAGACTAGTGAAAGGAGGTGTGAAATGAACACATTTGCCAAAGCCTCTCCAGGCTTAAGGTGTGCTTTTCTTCACCACACCTTCTTGGTGGTCCTTTCTTCTTCCTTCTTCCTCCTCCACCCCTACTTTTCTTCCTTGACTTCTTTCTCCTTCTACTCATTTACACATTCATTCATTCATTTAACAAATATCCATGAGTGAATGTCACTGCTGTGTCAGGCACTGTATTAGCTACAAATGTAAGATGGTTCGGGGCATCCCAAGTGGCGCTAGTGGTAAACAACTCACCTATCAGTGCAGGAGACATGCGACATGGGTTCGATCCCTGGGGTGGGAAGATCCCCTGGAGGAGGGCATGGCAACCCACTCCAGTATTCTTGCCTGGAGAATTCCATGGACAGAGGAGCCTGACGGGCTATGGTCCACAGGACTGCAAAGAGCTGTACATGACTAAAGTGACATGGTGCATAAAGTGGTTCACAAGACACTTGTTGTTACTGCTCCCTCCTAAAGCTTTCAGTGGATCAAGGAAAATATCAAGTAATATATTGTAACTATCATGGTACAAAGAAAGAAGAAAGACAAAATGTGATAGAAGCCCTAATATAGTTTTCAGAAAGAAAAGGGCACTTGGAAGAGCTGACATCTAAGTTGAACTTTGATAGGAACACAGATCAACCAGATGATGTGGTGGGAGCAGGGAGGACTATTGCAGACAGAGGAAAATGCTGAAAATCCCCAAAGAGGGAGGAAAATAGAGTGAGCATGAAAAGATGGATGGATGCTAAGAACTGAAAGAAATTCCACTTGGAAAGAGCAATGAGTGAGGGAGACCCGGGAAGGAGAGAGAAGCATCAGGTATAGAGTTGAAAATAACTGAACAGCGCCAGATCCTGGTAAGGGGGAAAGGACAGTCTCCAATGTGACAAGAGAGAACATGGCCTTATCCAATAAAGGAGCACTCTGACAGTGTGGCAGGAGGGAGGGAAGGAAGAAGGGTTTGTAGGTTTGGGGGTGGAAAGCTGAGGAAGCGTCTCTCTCAGGACTATAACATTTTTTCTGTTGAGTCACGAGTGAGCTCATTTGCCATGAGTGAGGGGGTGGAGAGTTGAAATAATTATGTGGCACACAGGAGCATGAGTCTGATTGGGAAATATACAAAGGTTACCAGGAAGTACTGACAGCCCGGGTGAGGTGATGACTGTAAGTTTTTAATGGTACCAATCTTCTCAGTGATGTAATTTTCTCCAGCAAGTCTTATCAAGCAGAATAATGGCATAGAAGTTGGATTCATCCAGGGATGATGACTTGCCAGGATGGCGTGATGAAAAGAACAGACACCAGAACCATTGGCAGGAGCATTGCTGAAATGATAGTCAAGGTAATTTACCACCAAAACCACGGAGGAGAAACTAGAAAAGGCTGGAGAAAAGGGAGTATGCAAAACAATCAGCTGATCAGAAAGCCAAGGTCACTGAGCAAACAGTTCTTGCTCCTTCCATTCTACCAGATGAGCCACAAAAAAGGACAGATCAACAAAGCAGCCATGATAGGGGTAAGTACTATGGAGAGAATTATAATATGGTGATGTGATACAGAGTGACAGGGTGACTGTTTCATATTGGTTAGTCAGGGTGTCTGGGGAGACAACATGTAAGCTGGAATCTCTATGACAAG
>NW_011494919.1:2022698-2042225 GCF_000754665.1 Bison bison bison | reverse complement strand
ATGACAAGAAACATCCATTATCAAAACATAACAGCTTTGATAATGAAGGGAAAGAACCGTCCAAAAAGATGACAGAGCAAGTGCAAGTGCACTAAGATAGGAATGAGCTTGAGTGGAAAGAAGGTCACCACACTGTGGTGAGTGAACTGGGAGAAAATGCTAAAAATGAACCCAAGTGATACACTCCACTCTGGCTAGAGTTTAACAGAAGAAAGAGAAGGAACCCGCTCTAAGGAGGAAGGGCGATCTGCTTTGTTTTCAAAGACGACTATGGCTACCCTATGAATATGTGTAGACTGCAAACAGTGAGAGTCAGGAGATGACTGGTAGTTGTTGGTAGTTACTTCAGGGATCCAGGGAAAAAATGAAGGTGCAATAGTCCAAAGTCTCATAATGAAAGGGGGAGAGCTGCAATCTGTTTTAATGGCTTGAATGTGGGGAATAAGTAAAGAAGAGTACAACCTTGGGATGGAAGCAACAGAGGATAAGTGGAGTCATTTTCTAAGGATGGACAGCAAAGAAGAAACAAGTTTAAGGACAGAAATAAAGACTGAGTGTGGGCAATATTAGGTTTGAGCTCTCTGTTGGGTCCCTGAATGGATATTAGTTATGCAGGAGGACACGCAAGTTGAAATTCTTGTCAGGAAAGAAGATTTGGAAATAATGGGAATAGAAATGTCAGAGGAGGTGATGAGAATAGCAAGAAGAGTGGGAAGCTTAAGTGATGCTGAGTTTTGAGGACATGAACATGTCAGTGAAATAAGAGGTCATGTTTTGGGTGTTCCTATCACTTGCGCAGGCTGTAGAGCCAGCATGCTCCAGGGATAGTCAAGAACTTAAGACCAAAAATTATGGCGACCCAGGAAGGACAAAATTGATGGAGAGTTCAAAAAAAAAAAAAAAAAACTGATTATAGAAATATGGAGAAGCTTGAAATTTAAACAGAGAATGAGAAAATCTGGAATATGGAGAGTGGTGGTTAGAGTTCTGACACTTCCTTAAATCCTTAGAGAATTTAGCTGCAGCTTTGAAGGCTGTTGACAAGTGCATCCTTTTCTTATTTGGCAGGGTCAGCAAGTTACACTTGCTGGTCACATCCTACCCACCACTTGTTTTTATAAATAAAATCATTGCAGCAGCATCATCCCTCTTTGTTGACATAATGCCTATGGCTGCTTTTGCACTCCCATAGCAAAGGTGAATAGCTTTGACAAAGATCATCTGGCCCACAAAATCAGATTTATAGATTTGAAATATTTATTATCCAGTACTTTATGGAAAAGGTTTTCTGATTTCTAATCTATGAGGCTGTAGCATAGGGCCAATAACCAAGGAAATAAAATATAAGCCTTGTGGTCTGGGATGCAGAGGGGGTGGCTCCTGTGGCTTTTTGATGAGTGCTTTTGGACTTTTGAAGGAAGATTATGCACATACTCATATAACCAAGACAAAACCTCATATAACATGATGATAACCATAGTCAAGAAACAACCTAAGTGCCCATCAATGGATGATTGGCTTAAGAAGATGAAATGCATATATAAAATGGAATATTACTCAACCACAAAAAGAATGAAATATTGCCATTTGTAGCAACATGGATGAACCTAGAGAACATTACGCTTCGTGAAATAAGTCAGAGAGAGAAAAACAAGTACTATAGGACATCACTTATAAGCTGAATCTAAAATATAATACAAATGCATCTATGTACGAAACAGAAAAAGACCCACAAACATAGAAAGCGAACTTGTGGTTACCAAAGGAGAGAGGAGGCGAGGGATAAATTGGGAATATGGGATTAACAGATACAAGCCGCTAAACATTAAATAGATAAGCAACAAAGATTTACTATATAGAATAGGGGACTATACTCAATATCTTGCAATAAGCTATAACGAAAAAATAATCTGAAAAAGAAAAAATATATATGCATATAACTGAATCACTTTGTTGTATACCTGGAACTCACATGATAATTTTTTAAAAATCATGATGATATACTGCACAGTACTTTCTATTACATACATCCTCAAATAAGCCCTGATCTTCCTCATCATCTACAGAGGAGGACAGGACCTGGTTTACTCTTCAAAGCAAACGTCTGCAAACATTGGTCTCAATGTCAACTGCATGAACACCCAGTTGCCTCTATTGTCAACTTAATCTTCTTGGTGCTCAGTTGAACCCTTTCTAGGTCTTGGTCAGATAAGAAGGATCTCAGAGCAAAGTTCTCTGAGACTCAATGCATTTCAGCTGTTTTCATTCATATGCACAAAACTATTGCCCGAAAGCAAAAACATGCTGCTCATGTGGCTGAGACGATAGAGCTTTTCAACACTAGGGTGACAAGATCTAGAAAGTGAGGCTGAAATGTGGGTGGGGTCACACACTCAAAAGGCTACAAACACTAGACAGGACTGCAGATGAACAGCCTGGAGCAGATGCTGCACTCTGGGCTGGAGTGGGTGTCACGGCATGCTGAAGAAGCCCTGCCCTCTCCAAATGGAGCAGTTGCTACTCAACTCCAGCTTTGTAGTCATACAGGAACAAAAATCCAGCCAAGTAAACCGATTATTCAAAAGCAGTCATATATTTTGATTTTGGTGTTAAATTTCTCGTTTCCCTTAAGCACAATTGTTGCCTCGTTGCCAAACAAAGCCTGTGTTGGGGTGCCAAACAAAACTCTTCAACTCTGATTCACACACTGCCAAGGGTAACCTGACTTTTAGACGGAGGAAGAGATAGAAGCCAATTAGCCTGTTCTTGATACAGAACTAAGACTTAAGCTTAAAAAACAGTCTTTGTTGCCCATATGTGTGTAATACTTAAGCTCTCCAGCAGGAAACTACCGGGGTGTCAGAATCCCAAATCCCAGGTGGTTTAGCATTCCTCTTTATAGTTTTCCTCTTGGACTTGGGCTACTGAACTCCATGCCTCTGTTCTAAGAGCTGGAAAGAGAAACATCAGCTGGTACCCAGCATCCTCAAACCTTTGAACTCCTTCTACTGTCATATTTTCAGGAGAAGGAATATAGAAGAAAAAGACAAGCCAAATCCTTCAGTAAGATATTTGAGGTCCTCTATAATTGGATTTCAATAAATCTTTCAAACCCATCTTCAATTCTTCTGTACTCCACTCAATTAGAATGCTCACTGCATTCAAATATATTATGCAACCTCATTTCCATATCAGCTTCCCTTTACCTACCTGAATCAAGTACTTTGTCATTTCTGTGACCTTTTCAACTGTACTGCTTGTTGCCTCTTATTTTGTACTGCTTGAAAACATAGCTTTTAATTTTCCCCAAGTATCTGATTTAATTACCAGTCTGTGTCCTCCAAGAATAAGATGTCAAGACTAGATTAAATGTGCAAAGATATTTTATTGGGAGAAATGCCCGAGAAAGAGTACAGGGAGAAAACTGGAGAAGGCTGGGAGAACCATCCAAAAGCTGATCCTGAAGGAAAATGGGAAGAAAGTTCGGGTGAAATCATCCTAGATGGCTGTGCTGTCAAAGGAAGGTTTAGAAATACTCAAGAGAAGGTTACAAACCAAAGGTAGAGCTGGTCCAGGAGTCCCACGTCTCCCAGAAACAGACCTACCTCAGAATCTCAGCAAGACTAGGTCTCTCACTCAGAGGCTCAGCCTCTCTGCTCCTTGGCTGGGAGCAGCCTCTAGGAAGCATGGACTCAGTGCAAATGAGCAGTAGTCCTCGGTCAATGATGCTCTGTGTAGTTGGAGAACCTGAGAGATACATGCTTGTGACTGCCATTAAGGGCATAGTAACATCTTTATGGGCTTTGCAGTGGTGCTAGTGGTAAGGAACCCACCTGTCAATGCAATAAATGCAAAAGATGTGGGTTCAGTCTCTGGGTCGGAAAGATCCCCTGGAGCAGGGCAAGGCAGCCCACTCCAGTATTCTTGCCAGAGGAGGCTGGAGGGCTATGGCCCATAGGATTGCAAAGAGTGAGACATGACTGAAGCGACTTAGCACACACACATGCAATCTCTTTATAGATAGAATCTCCAACATAGTTTTTTTTCTTATACAGAAATTAAAAGAGTGCTATGGTCAATGAAGGCACACATATGTACATACATACATCTCTATGTTGAAAGAAATAAAGCATCAGATAATATATAAGCATTTAGGTTCAATGTATTTGTATGGTCTTAAAATGGACATATACTACAAGTATGGCTCTAGTCCCTCTATTTAAATAGTTGCTTTACTAATCTAAACATATCTATATTTTTCTATTTGTACTTGAAAAATCCATAAACAGGACAAGCAGCAGCAAGCATTATATCTGTAAGGGCCAAAAAGCTGCCCCAGTGGCTTGAATTATTCACATTTGTGACACCCAACATACCCCCAAGGAGCAATGGTACCCCAAGGAGGCTAGCACTAATTTGAAATAATTCAGTAAAACACACAGTATGTTTTGAACATACATAATGTTGTAAATCTTCCTTCTTTTAATTTTTTTTTTTTTGGTGTTGCTTATTTTTCACTTAATCAACATGTAGAGGTCATGACAATATCACTTAGTCTTACTGCATACTTCCCACACTTTCATTAAACTAATTATCTTGAAATGTAATTAGCTAATTACTGAGAAAGGTAGATAATGATAGTGAATGGAATGTAAGATAAGCATTCCTGAACAACAGGATCCAAATATTCCAGTCAGGGAGAAGACATTCAGGGTTGGCTGAGAGACAAGGAATATTCAATAACCTTTTGATCAGTTGCACTTGAATCAGAGCTAACAATGCTACACTGTGTTATTGCAACTGGGTAGAAATCCAAGGCCTTGATTTTTAAATCCTAACAAAGCGCCTTTACATTTCAGTGATACTGAATGATGTACTAAAGTACCCTAGTTCAGAGTGATTGCAATTTGTCAACTGGACTCTGCAGTCTTTTTTTTTTTTTTTGCCTTTTTAGAAAGTATTGTGCAGAAAAGATTTGCTTTCATTTGCAGCCATTGTCAAAGCAACATAATTTATTATAATTTATCATTATAAACAGAATTTATTATAATTAAATTACAGCATATTTCTGAAGGGCCAATATTCTAAACTTTACATTGCTCACAATAAGGTAAAGGCATATGTGTTTAGAATTTTGAAAATAGATTTTTTTAATTAACTGGCTCTGGACCAGAGCATCTTTCAAATGAAAATACAATAGGGCATCTAAGCGGATAGGTTATTTACTCAGAATAATTAGATCCATGCTGTAGCAAGCCCTTTAAAATGTGGCTTTGCCGTAGTATTTTCTAGTTAACTGAGTATAGTGGACTGGCTAATGCATGGCACCAGTGTAACATGTATCATGGTAAAATACCTGCATTATCCAATAGCCTCATCTGAGAAAAGCCACACCATGATCAAAACCAACCATGAGACCCTACCTCCTGTAATCAATGGATTCGTAATAGGAATAGTGAAACCTCCAAACTTACTATACAATGTATTTATCACAATATCTCAGAGAAATTCACTTGCCCCAATTCCCCAGAATGTGAGCTCATTTCATAAAGACCAGAATGATGGTTGCCAAGGAAGAGGGTTTGTGGGGAGGGATGGTGGGAGGCTGGAGTTAGCAGATGTAAGCTTTTATATATAGAATAGAAAAACAACAAGGTCCTACTCTATAGCACAGAGAACTACATTCAATACCCTGTGATAAGCCATAATGGAAAAGAATATAAAAGAATATATATATATATATATATGTATGTATGTATAAATAACAGAGTCACTTTGATGTATAGCAGAAATTAACACAGCACTGTATATCAACTATACTTAAAAAAAAATGATTAAAGAATGTGAGCTCATTTGAGACAGAAGTTTAGCCTACCACACCTTGCTGCCAGCCCCCTGCCTAATAGCTAATAGCCCTCAACAGATATTAGTTGATTTAGAATGTAAACGGTGCAGAAGAACACTAATTTAATTCAACATATTATTTATTTATGCTGTACATGAAGCAGGCTACAAATGAAAGAGAAACTATAGGCATCATCCAGGAATGTAGAATCTTCTTTGAAAGTGAAGACAGTTATCCAGTTGTTCAGAATCATCATCTAAATAAGGTGGCTTGTGAACTTCATGTGTTAGTGAGTGATATGCACAGTGGATGCTGATGGAATTCAGAAAGGAGAAATTTGTGTAAGTTCAAGTGACCAGCAAGCACAAACACCCTAACTATGAAAAGCAAAGAAGAAAAGAGGGGGCATCGACTAGGTGGAATATGGTGAGTTATATATTCCAAGGGCAGTTGGGAAACAGGCTGTCTGGAGTGGCTGATTCACGGTGAGAACTAAAGAGATTAAGAGGGGAGAAGTGAGGTTGGAAATAACAGGTGAAAAGCCCTGAAGCCATTCTGAGAAGTTGAAAAGTGTCATGGAAAAAGCACTGAACTAGATCAGGAGATAGTGTCTAGATTATCTCGCCCCCTAATTGCTCTGACATTGAGTAAAGACTCTGGCTTCAGTTTCCTCCTGCATAAAGTGAAGGAAGCCGAAAAACCAAAGGTCTTGGCAAGATAGAATTCTGAGAAGTTAGGAGCGCGGGACGACATGAGGAAAGAAAGGTTTGGGCAGGGTGTGTCTTTCCCAAAGAAACACAGAAACAGCCTTGCAGATGGCCGAGTAAAGGTTTGTAGTAGAAAACAGTCATCAGAGAATGGAGCTCTGGAATAAGGGGCTAGCAAAGAAACAGAAATATAGGGGAAACTTAGAAGACAGAATCAGCCAGACTTGATAACCTGTAAGAAGCACTGACTCGAAAATAATGTCATTATTTTGAACTGAGGTGTCAGATATTAGATTCTAATTAAAATAAATCTATATTAAGGGCAAAATCAATGTGAGAAAAATCAAATACAACTTTGCTTGGGTCCTGTCCACCCTAAATACCTCCAGCCCACTTCAGGAATTGCTGCTTAGTTTCATCCTTAATTTCTACCACAAGGAATCCTAGAGCTTGAACTTGCCAAGGACCCTTCAATATCCACTCCTAGATATCCCAGCTCATTTGAGGGCTTCCTTCTGTGTTGATTAGGGCTTCCTTGGTGGATCAGATGGTAGAGAATCTGCCTGCAATATGGGAAGACCCTGGTTTGATCCCTGGGTTGCAAAGATCCCCTGGAGAAGGGAATGGCAACCCACTCCAGTATTCTTGCCTGGGAAATCCCATGGACAGAGGAGCCTGGTGAGCTACTGTCCATGGGGTGGCAAAGAGTCAGATATGACTGAGCAACTAACACACTTTCCTGTGTTAATCATGCCTGGCCTTCTTCCAGAGTAGTTCAGCTTCCCATACCACTTGCTGTTTTAAGTCTTTTTTTCTTATATCAATTCTCCATTCTCAAGTTATTACAATCTGACTGAAAAGGCTGTACCAGGAAAATGATATTAGTTTACCTGTGCATGCTCAGTTGCTCAGTCATATCTGACTCTTTGCGACCCCATGGACTATAGCCTGCCAGGCTTCTCTGTTGATGGGATCTTCCAGACAAGAAACTGGAGTGTGTTGCCATGCCCTCCTCCAGGAGATCTTCCCCACTCAGGGACTGAACCCCATTCTTTTGTGTCTCCTGCATTGGCAGGCAGGTTTTTACCACTAGAGCCCATCCAATCTCTCTTCCACTTTCAACTCCTCTGACTTTGCCTCTGACCTCTAGTTCAGATCAGTTTCAGTCACTCAGTTGTGTCCGACTGCAACCCCATGAACTGCAGCACGCCAGGCCTCCCTGTCCATCACCAGCTCCCGGAGTCCACCCAAACCCATGTCCATTGAGTTGGTGATGCCATCCAACCATCTCATCCTCTGCCAACCCCTTTTCCTCCTCCCCTCAGTCTTTCCCAGCATCAGGGTCTTTTCAAATGAGTCAGCTCTTCTCATCAAGTGGCCAAAATATTGGAGTTTCAGCTTCAACATCAGTCCTTCCAATGAACACCCAGGACTGATCTCCTTTAAAATGGACTGGTTGAATCTCCTTGCAGTCCAAGGGATTCTCAAGCGTCTTCTCCAACACCACAGTTCAAAAGCACCAATTCTTCTGTGCTCAGCTTTCTTTATAGTCCAACTCTCAGATCCATACATGACCACTGGAAAAACCATAGCCTTGACTAGACAGACATTTGTTGACAAAGTAAAGTCTCTGCTTTTTAATATGCTGTCTAGGTTGGTCATAACTTTGCTTCTAAGAAGTAAGCATCTTTTAATTTCATGGCTGCAATCACCATCTGCAGTGATTTTGGAGCCCAGAAAAATAAAGTCAGCCACTGTTTCCCCTGTTTCCCCATCTATTTGCCATGAAGTGATGGGACTAGATGCCATGATCTTAGTTTTCTGAATGTTGAGCTTTAAGCCAACTTTTTCACTCTCCTCTTTCACTTTCATCAAGAGGCCTTTTAATTCCTCTTCACTTTCTGCCATAAGGGTGGTGTCATCTGCATATCTGAGGTTATTGATATTTCTCCCAGCAATCTTGATTCCAGCTTGTGCTTCATCCAGCCCAGAATTTCTCATGATGTACTCTGCATAGAAGTTAAATAAGCAGGGTGACAATATACAGCCTTGACATATTCCTTTTCCTATTTGGAACCAGTCTGTTGTTCCATGTCCAGTTCTAACTGTTGCTTCCTGACCTGCATATAGGTTTCTCAAGAGGCAGGTCAGGTGGTCTGGTATTCCCATCTCTTTCAGAATTTTCCAAAGTTTATTATGATCCACATAGTCAAAGGCTTTGGCATAGTCAATAAAGCAGAAATAGATGTTTTTCTGGAACTCTCTTGCTTTCTCGATGATCCAGCGGATGTTAGCAATTTGATCTCTAGTTCCTCTGCCTTTTCTAAAACCAACTTGAACATCTGGAATTTCACAGTTCACGTACTGCTGAAGCCTGGCTTGGAGAATTTTAAGCATTACTTTAGTAGCATGTGACATCTGGGTAACTGAAGCAGCTCAGTCAAAGGAGCACAGGTGGGAAAAAGAGGCGGACCCAAATTCAGCCTACCATATTCCTACGCTATTCAAAATACCTGCAGTTTCTAATGACTTTGTGAGTGGGCTTGCCTGATAGCTTAGTGGATGAAGAATCCACCTGCAATGCAGGAGACCCCGGTTAAATTCCTGGGTTGGAAAGATCTATTAGAGAACATATAGGCTACCCACTCCAGTATTCTTGGGCTTCCCTTGTGGCTCAGCTGGTAAAGAATCCACCTGCAATGCAGAAGACCTGGGTTTGATCCCTGAGTTGGGAAGATCCTCTGGAGAAGCAAAAGGTTACCCACTCCAGCATTCTGGCCTGGAGAATTCTAACGACTGTATAGTCCATGGGGTTGCCAAGAGTTGGACACAATTGAGTGACTTTCACTTTCACTTTCACTTTTAGTATTATATTTAAATCATCTGGTTTCTACTGAAGTTAAATATAGAACCATGATAGTTCTTGGTAAAGTATTTGTTGTTCCATTGGATTCTATTAGTTTAAAAACATAGACTTGAGGGACTTCCCTGGTAGACCAGTGGTCATCCAATGCAGGAGACACTGGTTCCATCCCTGGTCTGGGAACTAAGATCTACCTGTTATGGGACAACTAAACCTGCTGAATAGACTGAGCCTGTGTGCCCTAGAGATCATGCGCCACAACAAAAGAAGCCTGTGTGCCACAGCTAGAGGAACCCTGAGTGCCACAACAAAGACTCAGTACAGTCAAAATAATGAAAATAAATAAATAAAAATATGGATTTGAAATGTAACCACATCACAAAGACTGTAACATTATTGAGTCTTTTTAGCCATTTGGAGCAATATCATATATGACACATTATTCATCTCATATTAAAAATCTACCATCTATAACTTTTCCAACCTCTAACATTTATCCTCTCCACTAATAATCTCACTTCTTATTTCATAGGAACAAAACAAAAAAAAGTAAGTAAGTGTTAGTCACTTAGTTGTGCCCAACTCTTTGCAACCCCATGGACTGCAGCCCACCAGGCTCCTCTGTCCGTGAGATTTTCCAGGCAAGGATACTGGAGTGGGTTGCCATTTCCTTCTCCAGGGGATCTTAACAACCCAGGGACTGAACGCAGGTCTCCTGCACTGCAGGCAGATTCTTTACCAACTGAGCTACCAGGGAAGCCCCTTAAATCTTGCACAAGAGATGAACTATCTAAGACAACTGCTTCACTTGTGTAGGGTTACAACCCTTATCACCTGACTTGCCTGTTTCAAGTCAAGGAACACTCCTGGAATTGTCCCCTCACTTTCCTGCATCTTTAATTGTCCCATCACTAGGGGAAACACGAGCTGCTCTTCCTCCTGCCTTAAAAGCAAACACCTTCCTATCCCCACGTCTGTTTTTTAACTTCCATTTCTTAATCTGTCTCACTGAATATGAGCTCTATTCTTCCAGATGTTCTGACTAAAAGCCCTGCAGTCTTCCTTTATGCCTCCCTTTCCCTCATTGTTGTTTAGTTGCTAAGTCGTGTCCAACTCTTACGACCCCATGGACTGTAGCCCACCAGGTTCTGCTGTCCATGGGATTTCCCAGGCAAGAATACTGGAATGAGTTGCTATTGCCTTCTCCTGGGAATCTTCCCAACTCAGGGACTGAACCCACATGTTCTGTGTTGGCAGGTGAATCCTTCACCACTGAGCCACCACGGATGTCCCCCTTCCCCTCATACCCCACAGCAAAGTCTATCCCCACAGCAAAGTCTATTCCCTCAGCAAAGTCTGAGAACTCTGACTCAGCCAGAAACCAAATCTGACCACATCTTTCTACCCTCCTCAGCCCCACCATCCCCGCCCAAAGATATCTCCTCTCAATGAAATCCGAAGACCTTGTTGGGTTTTACAAGATCCTTTATTATCTGACCCCAGGTTTCCTCTTCAGTTACATCTCCAACCACATCTTGTTTCTCTAGTTCACTCGCACCAGTCTCTGTGTTCCTGGAAAGTGCCAAGCCAGTTTCTGCTTCAGTGCTTTGCATTAACTGTCCTCTGAGAAACATGTTCTGCCATAAATACACACAGATACCTCCCTCACTTCACCTCATTGTATCTCCTCAGAAAAGCCTTCCTCGAACCACCTCAAACATTCTTTAATGCATTCGCCTGCCTCATTTTATATGTTATATGTCAGTATTTATTTATTAATAGCCATAGCTATTTTTAACTCTTTTACTTTGTGTTCACTTGTTTATGTGCTTGTGTGCTTATGTATTTATTTACTGACTTGCCTGTCTTCAGGCCATGAAAATGCAGCTCCATGAAGGCAGGAGGATTTATCTACTACACTTACTGTTTTATCTACTGGCTTTAGCATAGTTCTTGACACATTAACATGTATCTAACATTTGTAAAGTTAATGATGTAAAGGTTTCCCTTTCATCCTTAAATCAGTTTTCCAGTTCTTGTTCACATGGTGAGCACAGTGGTCATGATACAACAGGCTCTGTGCTGGGCACTGGGTATGTAAGGGTCTATTAGGTATACGTGGTTCTTGCCCCTTTGAAATTTAAAGAATGATAAAAGACATAGACAAATGAACAGTGAAAATCCAAGGTATCAGCTATAATATAGGAAGGGCAGTGTGGTCTAGGAACATAAAAGAGTAACTTCTCTCTACAAATCAAATAACTATGCTTGTAAGATTTGGGAGATAAGTTGAGATCTGAAGAAAGAGTAAAAACTAAGGGTTGGAGTTGGTAGGGCTGGTGATAGATTTGTTTACTATTTGCATGTGGGAAATGAAAAATTCAAATAAATTGGTTTGGAATACCCCTAAATTTTACTCAATAACAAATTTAATCCCCACTTCATTTATCTGATCTAGAAAATCTGTTTTTACTTGGTAACCTCATTTTGTACTTCAAATCAAATCTAGAGTTTTTTTAAATGTTCAGAAAAATAAGCAATTTACAAATAAGCCATTTTTTTATTGAAATGTAATTGATTTTACAATGTATTAGTTTCTGGTGTACAGCAAAGTGATTCATATACAAATATGATTTTAAATATAGTTCTCTGATATGGTATGTGCTACACAGTAGTGCCTTCTTGTTCACCTACTTTATATATAGTATATATATACTATATATCTGCTACAAATGTATCTACAAATATATATATTTGTATCTGGTAATCCTAAACTTCTAATTTATCCCCCCCCCCTCCCCTTTGGTAAATATCAGTTCATTTTCTATGAGAATATTTCTGTTTTGAAAGTAATTTAATTTGTACCATTTTTTTTAGATTCCACCTATTAGTGATATTAAATGATATTTGTCTTTCTCTATCTGGCTTACTTCATTTAGGGTGATAATGTCTAGGTCCATCCACGTAGCCACAAGTGGCAATAACAAATGTGCTATTTTTTTCTTTGAATCACATCACACCCATTTAATTTAAAAGACAGGAACTAAGCACATATCATCTGCATAAAGGTAAATAAGTCAGGACACCTTCCCCGTAGGCGTGCAAAGAAAATAATATCTGCATGCAAATAATTAAAATACAGAACAATAAATGAAAAAGGAACCTTAATAGTGGTTCAAGATGCTTTGAAATTAGAGAAGACAAAGATAAGAGATTATTTGATTGACTAAATGAGTTTACCACCTATGCAAGCGGAGCAAGATCTAATTACTAAAGACTTCAGGAATATAGAAATTCTTTAATTCCTAGAAGTCACTGGAGACTCAAGGCAAAAAATATTCTTCAAAAATTAAAGTCGTGAATGTAAAAAAGAATTAAGGAAAAGATGATACCAGTGGTTTATCTCATCCTTTCTGAGACTGAAGGTGGAATTTCAATGAGGAAAAAGAATACATATGTGTCATCTTATTTATATTTTAAGCTAAAATGAAGAGTAGGTTGTTAATCCTCATCTATAAAAATCAAAGATAAAGTCCCAGGTTATGTGAATGTTCTCACATGAGAAAACAGAGCTATCTCCATTTTTGTTTGTACATTTTCCAACAAAATGTATGCAGAATAATCAAAAAACTTTAATGAAAATAACCTTTTCTGATAGATTCTTTTGGCTAGCATGCTTTAGAACTCAATTCCTCTATTATCTTTCTTTATCATAGAGTAATATGAAAATCAGAAGCTTAGCCACATTTAGTAAAATAGAACTTTCATAGTGTTATATAAAATTTCTTGGAAGATTTTAGTAGGAAGACATTCTTCATTTCTAGAAACAGTTACATGAAAATTGCAATAGCAGATCTGAGGCTGATTCCTTATAACATAGTGCCATCTAGAGATTAAAGCTGATGTTGCTACAAGCTACAATAACCACAGCTAGCTTCTATTAATAAACGACATTACATTTTATAGCTGATAAGTTCAGTAGGGTACATCTACAGGGTGTACAATTTGAAACAAATTAATGAGCCTATACACAAACGAGGGCTTCTCAAATGGTGCTAGTGGTAAAGAATCTGCCTGCCAATGCAGGAGACATAAGAGATGCAGATTTGATCCCTGGGTCAGGAAGATGCCCTGGAGGAGGGCATGGCAACCCACTCCAGTATTTTTGCCTGGACAATTCCATGGACAGAGGAGCCTGGCAGGCTACAGTCCATAGGGTCACAGAGTAAGACACAACCGAAGTGACTTAGCATGCACACACGAACAAATTTTTAGCTGGTACACTGACATCTGTTGATTGCATTGAGTGGCCTCTCTGGGTGATAGCCCATTTATGTGCTAATATGTCTAATGTGTCTAGTTTAATGACACACTGTAGCACTGAGGAAAGTTACATGGGGCTCTAAGAACATGCATTTGATTAGATGTCTCCCTGGTGGCTCAGACAGTAAAGCGACTGCATAAAATGCAGGATACCCGGGTTCAATCCTTGGGTCAAGAAGATCCCCTGGAGAAGGAAATGGCAACCCACTCCAGTACTCTTGCCTGGAAAATCCCATGGATGGAGGGAGGAGCCTGGTAGGCTACAGTGCAGGGGGTCTCAAAGAGTCGGACATGACTGAGTGACTTCACTTTCTTTCTTCTGTAAGAAAATACAATTGCATTTCTTCAAGGAAGCAAGACAGTTCTACCATAAATATGAAATTGTATTAAGTACTTACTATGGGTCAGGCATTGTACTTACTATATGTATAAATTGCCTGAGGCTGCTATAGCAAATTACCACACATTCGATGGCTTGTTGTTGTTCAGTCGCTCAGCTGCGTCCCACTCATTGTGACCCCACAGCAGCATGCCAGGCTTCCCTTATCCTGCATTATTTCCCAGAATTTGCAGAAACTCATGTCCATTGAGTTGGTGATGCCATCCATCTCATCCATTCTCTGTCACCCCTTTCTCCTCCTGCCCTCAATCTTTCCCAGAATCAGGGTCTTTTCCAACTATGGCTTAATAACAGAAATGAAGTCTATCACAATTTTAAAGGCCAGAAGTTTGATATCAAGGTGTAGGGAGGCTGTGCTCCCTCTGGAGCTCTAGGGAAGCAACCTTCCTTGCCTCTAAGGTTCGGGGAGCTGTCAGTACTCCCTGGATTCCTTTGCTTGTGGCAACATCACGACAACTTTTGCCTTCATCTTCCTATCACTTTCTCCTTTGTGCGTCTTGCTGTGGCCTCAACACTCCAATCTCTCCAGTCTCTGCTTCAGGATTTACATTTCCGCCTCCTCTTCTGTCTGTGTGTCTTCTCTCTGTGCGTTTCTCCTGTGGGTCTATTTTAAGGACACTTCTCATTGGATTTAGGGCTCATTTTAACAATCCAGGGTGGTCCCCTCATCTCAAGACTTTTAACTCCATCTGCAGAGATCCCCTTTTTTTTCCAAATAGGGAAACATTCACACATTCCAGACATTTGATATATCTTTGGGGGAACCATCATTCAATCCAACATACTATGTCTTTTAAAGTAAGGAAAGGAAATAGAGAGGTAAATGGCTTCTACTTCAATAAGCTTATAGCACAATCAGAAACAGGTTTGTGTTCATAGATTAACAATCTACCAGATCAGGGCTTCTCAATATTGACATTTGGGACTAGATAATGATTTGTTGTGGGGAGCTGTCCAATGCATTTTTCAAATGCTTAGCATTCCTATCTTCTACCCATTAGATGCCAGCAGCACTGTCTTAGTCATGACTACTATAAATGGACATTGTCTCCAGACATTGCTAACTGCTCTGTGTGGAGTGAAACAGCCCTGGTTAAGAACAAGTCATCTAGGGAATTCCCTGGAAGTTCAGTGATTAGGACTTGGCACTTTCATGGCCGGGGTCTGTGTTCAGCTCTGGTTGGGGAATTAAGATCCTGCATGCCACACGTGCTTCCATGCTCAGTCGCTCAATCGTGTATGACTCCTTGCAACCCTATGGGCCATAGCCTTCCAGGCTCCTCTGTCCATGGGATTTCCCAGGCAAGAATACTGGAGTAGGTTGCCATTTCCTCCTGTAGGAGATCTTCCCGACACAGGGATGGAAAAATATTTGCAAAGTATATATCAGATTAAGGGTTGATATTCAAAACATATGCAGAACTCATACAATCAATAGCAATAAAACAAATAATCTAAGCAAAAAATGGACAGAGAAGCTGAATAGAGGTTTTTTTCCAGAGGAGATACACAAACGGCCAACAGTCTGCACAGGGTGTACATCTGAAGGGAATGACGTCATTATCTTGAAGATCTATCTGTACCCCCATGTTTACTGCAGCACTATGCACAGTAGCCAAGATATGGAAACAACCTCAGCGGATGAATGGATGAAGAAAATGTGACTATAAATACAATGGAATATTATTCAGACATGAGAGAAATGAAATCCTACCGCGGAAGGACCTTGAGAGCATTAAGCTAAGTGAATTAAGTCAGACAGAGAAAGACAAATGCTGCATGATCTCACTTGCATTTGGAATCAACAACAAAAAAGCCAAATTCATAGAAACAGAGTAGAATGGTGATTGCCAGGGCTGGGGGCTGGAGGAAAAGGGAAGATGTCAAGGGTACAGACTTCTAGTTACCAGATGAATACGGTCTGGGCATCTGTTATTCAGAATGGTGACTGTAGTTAACAATATATTATTTACTTGAAAGTTTCTAAGAAAGTAGATCTTAAATATTTTCACCACACATATAAGAAAAAGCATAATTATGTGAGGAGATGGATGTCTTAACTAACCTTATTACTAGCGACCTTACTAAATCATTTTGCAATATATACACATGTCAAATCATCACATTGTACACCTTAGATTTACGTAATGTTACATGCCAATTATCTCTCAATAAAGCTGAGGTAGAGGGAACAGCAAGTCCTCTACATTATCATAAACAAATCTTATGGCACAGACATTCCTGATGGCATCCTCAGACAAATCTGATGGCACAGAGGAGAAAGAAACCACAAGGACTGGGATGGTTAAAGAAGTTTTCATGGAAGAAATAAAATGTCACTAGATGAGAATATAGCACTTGGAATTGTGGAGGAGGCCATGGAAAGCGTTACTAACGTCGTCTTACTGAGAGGCACTGTGCGCTTGTGAAGACCAAGAACCATACCTTATGTATCCTTTTTTTTTTTTTTAAAGTTTGTTTACTTAAGCCACATTTCACGGTATACGAAACCTCAGTTCTCTGACCAGGGATCAAAGCCACAATCCTAGAGTGGAAGCAAGCAGTCTTAACCACTGGACTGGCAGGCAAGTCCTGATACACCTTGTTCATCTTTATGTGTCAACCTCCTAAGCACAGTCCTTGGCACGGAGTAACTCTCAAAAATGTCTGTTGAATGAGTCCATGTTATTCATTCAATCATGACTGACTCTGTGATCCCATGGACTGTGGCCCTCCAGGCTTCTCTGTCCATGGAATTCCCCAGGCAAGAATATGGGGGGGGGTGGGTAGCCATTCCCTTCTCCAGGGGATCTTCCTGATCCAGGGATGGAACCTGAGTCTCCTGCATTGTAGGGAGATTCTTTATCATCTGAGTCACCAGGGAAGCCCAAATGAGTACATGAGGTTAGATAAATAGATTGGAGTCAGAAGTGAAGGGTCTGAGATCACAGACAAGGGAATTTTAAATTTATTTTGTTGGTGAAGGGGAAGTCTTGAAGGATTTTGAGCATCAAAGATAAACTGCATAAGGAAAGCAGTGGTATATAAAAAATATTGAAGAGGCCAGAAATACGATCAAGAAAGATCAGCTAAGAAATTATTAAAACAGTCTCACTGTGAAGTAATGAGTTCTGGGACCAAGATAATGACAGTGGGAATTAAAATGAGGTATCAATGACAAGAAGAAATAATTGTCAGCTTCTTATTACTGGATTTGGAGAAGATGGAGAAAAAAGGCATAAAGGAAAAATTTCAAGACAGGTTGACTAAGGGAATAGTTTGTTCATTTGAGAAAAATTAAAAAGTCCAGAGTGGGAAAAAGATGATGAGGTTGAGATGAGTAGCTGTTAATGGAGATGCAGGGCATGCTTTTTTTTTTTTTTTTTTTTTAAGGTAACCTCCAAAAAAGTGATTGTAGTTGAGAATGGATCTAAATAAATATGAGGTAAATTGTGATCAATTTTAGGACTTTGCTTGCTAGATACTACTCTCAAAGAAATTCATAAGACTTTTTGGATCACTAAAAAAAATTCTTTTTGCAGAGATTTTGGAAGCAGTTTGTCTGAACTCAAAATCATGAATTCTATTTCTAACCAATGACTCTCATCTTGGACTGAAAGGGCAGACAGTTACGGATTACTGCATTATTCACACTCTAACATGCCAGCCACTATTTCCACTGGATATTCTGACAGTCAGGACAAAAAAAAAAATTTTAATCTACAGCTATTTTAACATGACAAACAAGTTTTATTTTTTAAACAATTTATGTAGTAAAAGAGAAAAAGGACAGAAAAGACAAAATATTTTAAAAATCCATTAAACAATGGGATTTTTTTCATTGTCAATAGTTTACACAAACAGGTTATTAACAACTTGCAAAAATAATATACTTAAGTTATTTTTAATTTTCTATTCTGTAATTTTAGGCTGTAATCCTTTTTCATACTGTAGGTTATCATATTTTGTGAGAATGGACTCTTATATAGTTAATTAAGAAAGTAACTTGATTTAAAAAAATATTCACTAGGCTAGGAATTAGTGAGTGAAGAATAGAGGCAACTCAAACTCCAAATGTGCCCTTAAAGAAAAAGGGGGCTTTTGTCAACTTTGTGGGTCGTTATCTAATTACCTTACTATCTGTGTAGGAAAAACTTCACAATCATTATTTGGTATTCCTCTAATTAATATGTGGGTATATACACACTGAATTGTGGTGTTCAGTTCTGGAGAATAATTAAAAATAAGAATTAACTAGCAAAGTCAGAACTAAAGCCATCGACTTTGTTGGACTTTATGATTAATTTGCTTTCTGTTTATTTTGCTAAAATCGGTCCCATGTAGCAGTATGAAATAAGTTAAGAAGTTGACTCAAAATAGTTTTACATTTAAATCCAAAAATCTAAATAAATAAAAGGCTTTTTCTAAAAAAAAAAAAAAAAACAAAGAATTCAGTGTTTCTTATAAAACCTCCCTAGCTGCATAATAAAGAGCTTTTCCCTCAAGAGCTACCCACTTGTTCAATTAATTAAATTAACAGACAAATAACTGAAATTAAAATGGTCATTATTATCACCATCCTCTTCTAGAATTTATCTGAATTTCAAGCATCACAAACAGACCCTGTTTCTGAAGACAAGCTTCACTGGGAACTCGAATATGTATAAGAAGGTAAGAGAGGCAGCCCTTGAGGTCTTGCAGTGCTTTGGTTAATCATTGCAGGAGCCTTGTATTTTGTTTCAACCGCCCTGGGTTTTATGTTCCAGAGCATTACTCCACGGTTAGCTTTGGGTGAGGAGAAGGTATTCCAGTAACCTGGGTTACTGTGAACTCGACTTCCCATTGGGTTCAGTGGGTAAAGAATCCATCTGCAATGCAGGAGACACAGGAGACGAGGGTTTGATCCCTGGGTAGGGAAGATCTCCTGGAGGAGGAAATGGCAACCCACTCCAGTATTCTTGCCTGGGAAATTCCACGGACGGAAGAGTCTGGTGGCCCACGTCCATGAAATCGCAGAGTTGGACGTGACTAGGCAACTGAGCACGCACACACACATTACCTCTTGATAAAAAGTTTAATTTTTGTAGGTCAATTATAAACAGAATTAGTGAAAATTCTGAATAAATCTTGGCAGCTGACATTGAGGACATTCATTCATTTGATTCACCAGACATTTACTGAGTGTCTGTTGCTTGCAGGTACATTTTAGGTATCCTCAAAATACAAGTAAGAAAAATGCACTTCCAAGTTAATATTGGGCTTCCCTGGTGGCTCAGCTGGTAAAAAATTCGCCTGCAATGCGGGAGACCTGGGTTCGATCCCTGGGTTGGGAAGATTCCCTGGAGAAGGGAAAGGCTACCCACTCCAGTATTCTGGCCTGAAGAATTCC
>NW_011494919.1:2006078-2022598 GCF_000754665.1 Bison bison bison | reverse complement strand
GATCCCTGGGTTGGGAAGATTCCCTGGAGAAGGGAAAGGCTACCCACTCCAGTATTCTGGCCTGAAGAATTCCATGGACTATATAGTCCATGAGGTCGAAAAGAGTCGGACATGACTGAGTGACTTTCACTTCACTTCACTTCAAGTTAATATTAAGATAAAGCCTGCAAATGTGTAACAATGATGTAAATGAATGCACACTGGGAGTTCGAAAGACATTTTAAAGCAAAAGTGTGGACTCAAAGAAAAATATACGATTGCTTCAACCAGTATATATTATTCATTAAAAGATTCTTTGGGGACTTCCCTGGTGGTCCAGTGGTTAAGAATCTGCCTTTTAATCCAGGGGACATGGTACAGTTAAGTCCACACCCACAACTACTGAGCCTGCACATGGCACTAAGAAGTGTAGCCAAATAAATAATAAATTTTTTCTTCAAAAAAAATTAACTTCTGCTCTAAAAATGGATGTATTTGGATCTCCAACAATGTTAGATTATGAACATTAAATATTCAATGCACAATATTTACACAAAGAACTCTAATAGTAAGAGAAAACAATTGCTTTGAGTCTTAAAAACATTTAAAATTTTTTCTAACATATATTTTATAAGGTATGGAAATAAACTATTTATATCCAATAGAAAATCTGACATTTTTTACACACTAAAATATGAATCCTACTTTATAAGCAGACCCGTTCACAAAAAAACAGGCTAATAAAAGACAATGGTAGCATATATAAAATGTCCATTGCCTTTCAAGTTGCAGGCACCCCAAAATATTAAGTAACAGTAAATTGAGAAAAAGAAAAATAATCTGAAGCTTTCAATTTTGCAGAGAGAAAGAAAGAACTGGCGATGTTTATCTTTTATTGAGACTATATATGACACGATAATGCTTAAGAGCAAAGAGTTTATAATCAGACAGACATTTTATAAGCTGGCTATGTTTTAATTCAGGGTTTAATTCTCAAGTCTCAATCCAGGGTTTAATTTTATCTAAGGGTTAGGTTTTAAAGTCAGTCAAGGAGATGAAAATAAGGTACACAAAATTTACCTTTGAAAACCCTTTGAGAATTGGGCCCCCTTGGAAAACAATATATCATCTCTTTATAAGAAATAATCACCAGCTTTCTTTGTGCTTTGTTCTTTTCATTCACTTCAGTTGAGTCACTCAGTCATGTCTGACTCTTTGCAACCCAGTGGACTGCAGCAGGCCGGGCTTCCCTGTCCATCACCAACTCCCAGAGCTTATTCAAATTCATGTCCATCTAGTCAGTGATGCCATCCAACCATCTCATCCTCTGTTTTCTCCTTCTCCTCCTGGCTTCAATCTTTCCCAGCATCAGGGTCTTTTCTAAAGAGTCAGTTCTTCGCATCAGGTAGCCAAAGTATTGGAGCTTCAGCTTCAGCATCAGTCCTTCCAATGGATATTTAGGACCGATTTCCTTTAGGATTGATTGGTTTGATCTCCTTGCAGTCCAAGGAACTCTCAAAAGTCTTCTCCAACACCACAGTTCAAAAGCATCAATACTTTGGCACTCAGCTTTTTTTATGATCCAACTCTCACATCCATACATGACTACTGGGAAAACCATAGCTTTGACTAGATGGACCTTTGTTGGCAAAGTAATGTCTCTGCTTTTTAATATGCTGTCTAGGTTGGTCATAGCTTTTTTTCTAAGGAGCAAGCATCTTTTAATTTCATGGCTGAAGTCACTCACCATCCGCAGTGATTTTGGAGCCCCCCAAAATAAAGTCAGCCACTGTTTCCACTATTTCCCCATCTATTTGCCATGAAGTGATGAAACCCAAGGCCACGATCTTCGTTTTTTGAATATTGAGTTTTAAGCCAGCTTTTTCACTCTCCTTTTTCACTTTCATCAAAAGGCTCTTTAGTTCCTCTTCACTTTCTGCCTTAAGGGTGGTGTCATCTGCATATCTGAGGTTATGATATTTCTCCCGGCAATCTTGATTCCAGCTTGTTCTTCATCCAGGCCAACATTTTGCATGACATGCTCTGCTTATAGGTTAAATTAGCAGGGTGACAATATACAGCCTTGACATACTCCTTTCTCAATTTGGAACCAGTCTGTTGTTCCATTTCCAGTTCTAACTGTTGCTTCTTGACCTGAACACAGATTTCTCAGGAGGCAGGTAAGGATATCTTTAAGAATTTTCCACAGTTTATTGTGATTCACACAAAGGCTTTGGCATAGTCAATACAGCAGAAATAGATGTTTTTCTGGAACTCTCTTGCTTTTTCTATGATCCAACAGATGTTGGCAATTTGATCTCTGGTTCCTCTGCCTTTTCTAAATCTAGCCTGAACATCTGGAAGTTCACGGTTCATGTACTGTTGAAGCCTAGTTTGGAGAATTTTGAGCATTACTTTGCTAACATGTGAGATGAGTGCAATTGTGTGATATTTTTAACATTTTTCGGCATTGCCTTTCTTTGGGATTGGAATGAAAACTGACCTTTTCCAGTCCTGTGGCCACTGCTGAGTTTTCCAAATCTGCTGGCACATTGAATGCACTACTTTAACAGCATCATCTTTTAGGACTTGAAATAACTCAGCTGGAATTCCATCACTTCCACTAGCTTTGTTTGTAGTGCTGCTTCCTAAGGCCAGGACCACTTGACTTCACAGTCCAGGATGTCTGGTCTAGGTAAGTGATCACACCATCGTGGTTATACAGGTCATTAAGATTTTTTTGTATAGGTCTTCTGTGTATTCTTGCCACCTCTTCTTAATATCTTCTGCTTCTGTTAGGTCCATACTGTTTCTGTCCTTTATTGTGTCCAGTGAAATGTTCCCTTGGTATCTCTAAGTTTCTTGAAGACATCTCTAGTCTTTCCCACTCTATTGTTTTCCTCTATTTCTTTGCATTGAGTATTCCCCTAGTTCTTCCATTAAGTACCCGATAAACTAGCTGATATATGTTTAAGGATCACATTGTACAAAATAAGTAAACTCTGCTGCTGCTGCTGCTGCTAGGTCACTTCAGTTGTGTCCAACTCTGTGTGACCCCATAGACAGCAGCCCACCAGGCTCCCCCGTCCCTGGGATCCTCCAGGCAAGAACACTGAAGTGGGTTACTATTTCCTTCTCCAATGCATGAAAGTGGAAAGTGAAAGTGAAGTCACTCAGTCGTGTCCGACTCTTCGTGACCCCATGGACCATAGCCTACCAGGCTCCCTCATCCATGGGATTTTCCAGGCAAGCGTACTGGAGTGGGTTGCCATTTCCTTCTCCAAGTAAACTCTAGACTCTCGCTAACATTAACTGGACGAGCAGGTGGGTTCATCCATATTATTTAAATTGTCATTTTGCTTCCTATCTTCTTCCCTACAAGTATTAGGGAATTCACATAAGATTTTTTAGTATGTGTATATAATGTGATGGCATTATAAACACTGATATGCTTCAATATTATTAAGACAATGAAACTAACATCTCTTTCTCAGAGATAATGAGGGAAGTAAATGAGATTACAGGCTTTCCCAGTGGCTCAGGGGTAATGAATCTATCTGCAATGCAGGAGCCTCAGGAGATGTGGGTTCTGACCTCTGGGTTGGGAAGACTCCCTGGGGCAGGGAATGGCTACCCACCTCAGTATTCTTGCCTGGAGAATCCCACGGACAGAGAGGCCTGGTTCACAGGGTCACAAAGAAGTCGGACATGACTGAAGTGACTTAGCACACACGCATGCAAATGAGATAATATATGTCAAGTACTTAGGGACGTGCCAATCACATGTAATAAATTACAGTATCTTTTATTCAGCAAATACATGAGCAAAATATTACTTTTCAACTTTGAAGGTAGAGGCAAAGGTCTTCCAACCCCCAAACACAAATAGCCCCTGACAATGCTATTTTCTTAAGGAAACAGTGTGATCCATCTCATGTTTGAGAAGGATGTGCTAATATAGTTGCTGTTGGTGTTTCCAGATCTATTCTTCCCCTTCTCCACACTGCTCTGTGTCCTCATAGGCCAACCAATATGGACTACATCCACTGGGCTCCCTGACTTTCAGTTTGATCAGTAAAAAATCATGGGCAAGGCTCTGAAGGGAAGAGGGTATGAAGTCAGTATCTGTTTCCCACCAGGCTGTGGATCAGCAACGACTGTATTTCTCAGCTGCTGCTGTTCAGTGCTTCACCAGGGGATCTTACCTACCCAGGGATTGAACCCGTGTCTCCTGCATTGGTAGGCGGATTCTTTACCACTGACCCACCTGGGAATTTCATGTTTCGCTACCAAAGGCCATAGCTTTTGTGATCTGACTTCCTACCACTAGGAATCTCTTTCTCCTGCTTTTGGGAGATGATTTCTTTCCCTGGCCCCTACAGGTAACAGCTCCCTGTTGTTGCATGGAAGATGGGTTGGAAGGGAAGGAGATGGGAAGTGGGGAGATTACTAGAAAACACTTGTAGACAGGAAGTAATGAGGATCTGATCGAATCGTGGAAGGTGGGCCAGAGAAAACAAGACAGAAATAACACGCAGTTAGAATATATCTAGTATAGGATACAAAAGAAATTGTAGCTCACTGGATGAAAGAGCAGTGGAGAGAGTCTGTCCAGGAGACTTGCAGGGATCTTGCTTTAGCAAACATATGTGTCTATTCACAGACACCAGAAATGATACTTTCTGATTTGCTTTTTTCCCTTAATTTCTGTTATCACTCACTGGGGAATGGATTGCTTGCTTCTTTGAGGTATCTCATATTTTATTCAGCACTTACTAGGACCCCACCTACTCTCCTGTTGGACTGTGAAAATTATTTGGGTATATGGCTTTATTTTTGAGTAGTCAAAAACTGTTGTTGTTTAGTCACTAAGTCATGTCTGATCCTTTTGCGAGCCG
This sequence comes from Bison bison bison, assembly GCF_000754665.1. Taxonomy (NCBI): domain Eukaryota; kingdom Metazoa; phylum Chordata; class Mammalia; order Artiodactyla; family Bovidae; genus Bison; species Bison bison. The sequence continues at coordinate 2,017,721 of NW_011494919.1, read as the reverse complement.
ACCAGACTCCTTTTCCCATGGGATTTTCCAGGCAAGAATACTGAAGTGGTTGCCATTTCCTTCTCCGGGGGATTTTCCCAGACCAGGCATCAAACCTGTGTCTCTTGCATGGGCAGCTGGATTCTTTACCACTGAGTCACCTGGGAAGCCTAGTTAAAAATTAGAGCACTCTATTTTAATTAAAAAGAATTTTAAACGGCTCTATTGAGATAAAATTGACATAAACGATGTTTTTTCAAGCATACAAGATGTTAAGCTTTGACATATGTATACTTGTGAACCATCCCAACAAGCAAAATAATTAACATATACACAACCACTCAAAGTTTCCTGTTGGCTTTTTGTAATCCCTCCTTCATACACCCCTTCCCACAGCTCTCCCTACTCCAGACCCAGGCAACAACTATCTGCTTCTATCACGATACAGTAGAATGTAATTTGAAGAAATGTATATAATCTTTATATATTTATATTTACAAATAAATACATTTATGGATTTATATAAATAGTCCATGTGTATTTTTCCTGGTTTCTTTCACTTGGCCGAAGTATTCTGAGATTTGTCCATACTGTGGTATGTATTCCTTTAGTTTGTGTGGTGTTTCATTGTATGAACATACCATGATTGTTCATATACTCACCTGTTGATGGACACTGTTGTCATCTCCAGGATTTCACATATAGATTTACCAATTTTTTTTTTTTTGAGTGTGCGTGCGGCATGTAGGATCTTAGTTCTCTGACCAGGGATTGAACCCGCACCCCTGCGCTGGAAACACAAGAGCCTTAACCACTGGACCACCAGGGAAGTCCCCTAGATCTATCAGTTTAATGAAAGAGATTATATTTCTACATAAACTCCCAATTCTGCCACAGAAATTAGCAAATGTATATACCTCAAGAGTCTAAAAATAAAAATATATGAATAAATAAAACTAGGCCTCCAAAAAAGCTGTTACTATTTTGTGTTCTTACGGCTTTTTGTTTTTAAACAAATTGAATTTGTGTACATCCAGCACTGATTCATTCTAAATAAAGACTAAAGAAAACAAAACAAAAAAATGCCATCATCCATTTGCCTTAAGGACACAATAAACTAAATAAAAAAATATCCTGACCATGGTTTATATTAGTTTTAATCCTATATCAAGCACTATATCCACACTGAGTACTACACTCAATAGAAAATTCACTGTTTTCTTTTAATCCAGTGACAAGGAAAGGGTGGACAAAAACATAAGGATATCATCAAAATACACAGAAAATAAGAATGAAAAATATGTTTAATCAAATTTGTAGGCTTTGTAAATTTTTGTGGGCCTAAAGATTGAGAAATCATTTCAATACTAATATTGAACTTCAGTGTAACTTTGCAGTATCCTGTCCCTCAATATCTAGACTGCTCTTGATTTTTCTGAAGTTTGATTTAGGTTTCCACCTCCTTTTGCTGTAATAGTTATCTTACAGAATAGTTATCTTATAGATTATTCTATACAGAATCATATATCTGGAGAAAGTCATACTTGTTTTAAACAAGCATTTTCTTCTGTATGGTTTTCAGAGTGATTTTCATGTATTCCTGAAGGGGAATGAAAAACAGTCATCCCTCCAACAGGAAGCCTGGAGAAACATCCAGCTCAGCTCTGTGGTCATGCACAGCTTCCTGTTACATTCCAGGAATTGCTCTTGGGTGTAAACAATCATCTTCCAGGGACAGGCCTTGGGTATCACTCTCAACTGTAGAGCATAATCTGGCTATCGCTGTTAAAATCATTCTATAGAGTAGGACATCTCCAGTTGCTGAATATGTCAAACCCTTGTCAGGCTCATTCTAGTGATTATTACTTTTAGAAAAGCAGAATGCTTTATTGATAGGAGTCTATGCATCTTTTTCTCCAAATAAAACACTCTTTGATTGATTGTTTCACCATATTGAGAAGTGTGTTTGAAAGGAGGATATCCACAAGAGTTTTATGCTTTCTAGCATCTGCCAGCAATGAACATAATCATAAATAAGGACCTGCCTATAAAAATGCCCACAGCATCATCAGAATGTGAGGATATTTGAGAAATTGCTCAAAAATGAAACACAACTTTCTGAATAATATATTACGTTAGTCAGGACTTAGGACCATACTGCATAACGACCTAAAAATCTATACTCAGTGACTAGATAGAAATGCATATGAGACATAGAGTTAATCCCAAAGTTGATTAAGAGTGTCAGGTGAGTTGTCCAATATGAGGGCTACCAGACATGTGTGGCCACGTCAATGTGAATGTAAATTAATTAAAATAGAATAAATACTTCAATTGCTCGGTCTCACCAACCACACATTTCAAATGCTTAATAACCACATATGGCTAGTGGTTGTAATAGTATTCAGCAAACATATAGAGTGTTTCTAGCATCACAGAACGTTCCGTTGGCCAGGGACAGTGTACAAAATACAATACGTAAAGAAAGATGAAAGTAACTCAGATTTTTGCTCTCAGAAAAACAAGGAATGAGTGACTTGCACCACACAAAGAATTTTTCTGCTGTTTCTAAACATTTAATAAATTTGAGTGAGTCAGCTTTTTTAAACTAAATTGATTAGAAGTTCTAACTATCATTACATAATAAAACTAGATTTTATGGATTTTAACAGTATTTAATTTGGGGCATTTAAAAAAAATAGGTACTTAGAACATTTTTACAGAAAGATAAAAGAAATCACAATAAATTATAATTTTAAAAAGCTGACAAACAATAGAAATTCAAAACTAGCATTTTTAGTGACTGTCTAGCAAATCTTTATATCCCCTAGATTTTGTTTCTTCATATGACAATATTCTGATAACATTTTATAGAGAGAGAATAGAGAGACAATTATAGTGTGGTTAATTGTCAGTTAAAATTTTTTATCATTGAAGTTAGGGTGCATAAAAACATGTGACTTCACACAGACACACACTCTTTCCTTTAGTACTTGCAAGTTTGTACCCTACAAATAGATATTCTATAAATTCTCCACTGCGTAATTCCCAATAGAAAGGAAAATTATAGGTGATAAATTAATAATTCTATTTTTTTACTTTTTATTTTGTATTGGAATATAGCCAATTAACAATATTGTGATAATTTAAGGTGAACAGCGAAAGGATTCAGCCATACATATACATGTATCCATTCTATCCACACTCCCCTCCCATCCAGGCTGCCACATACCATTGAGCAGAGTTCCCTGTGCTATACATTAGGACCTGGTTTGTTATCCATTATAAATATAGCAGTGTGCATATGTCCAAACTCCCTAAGTATCCCGTTCCCCCCATCCTATTGCAGAAACCATAAGTTCATTTTTTTAAGTCTGTGAGTCTCTTTCTGTTTTGTAAGTTCATTTGTATCCTTTCTTTTTATTTTTTTTTAAATTTTATTTTATTTTTAAACTTTACATAATTGTATTAGTTTTGCCATATATCAAAATGAATCCACCACAGGTATACATGTGTTCCCCATCCTGAACCCTCCTCCCTCCTCCCTCCCCATACCATCCCTCTGGGTCGTCCCAGTGCACTAGCCCCAAGCATCCAGTATCGTGCATCGAACCTGGACTGGCATGTCGTTTCATACATGATATTTTACATGTTTCAATGCCATTCTCCCAAATCTTCCCACCCTCTCCCTTTCCCACAGAGTCCATAAGACTGTTCTATACATCAGTGTCTCTGTATCCTTTCTTTTTAGATTCCACATATAAGGGGTGTCATATACTGTTTCTCCTTCTGTCTGACTTACTTCGCTCAGTATGACAATCTCTAGGTCATCGATGTTGCTGCAAATAGCATTATTTCATTCTTTTCAATCCCAATTGCATATACGTACCACATCTTCTTTATCCATTCCTCTGTCAATGGACACTTAGGTTGCTGCTTCCATGTCTTGGCTATTGTAAACAGTGCTGCAATGAATACTGAGGTGCATACATCCTTTCGGAGCATGGTTTTCTCTGGATATATGCCCAGAAGTGGGATTGCAGAGTCTGCTTTTTAAGGAACCTCCATGTTGTTCTCCATAGTAGCTGTACCAATTTACATTCCCACTAACAGTGTAGGAGGGGGTCCCTTCTCTCCACACCCTTTTATTATTTGTGGATTTTTTGATGAAAGCCACTCTGGCTGGTGCAAAGTGATATCTCATTGTAGTTTTGATTTGCCTTTCTCTACTAATTAGCAATGTTGAACATCTTTTCATGTGCCTCTTGGCCCTCTGTATGTTTTCTTTGGAGAAATGTCTATTTGGTCTTCTAAACATTTGTTGATTGGGTTGTTTGTTTTGATGCTGTTAAGCATCATGAGCTGTTTGTAAATTTTGGAGACAAATCCCTTGTGGGTCACATCATTTTCAAATATTTTCTCCCAACCTGTGGGTTGTCTTTTTGTTTTGTTTATTGTTCCCTTTGCTGTGCAAAACCTTTTGAGTTTAAGTCGGTTCCATTTGTTTATTTTTGTTATTGCCATTATTGTGGGAGATGGGTCTAAACAGATATTGCTGCGATTGATGTCTGAGAGTGTTCTGCCTATTTTCCTCTAGAAGTTTTATAGGGTCTGGTCTCATGTTTAGGTTTTTAACTCATTTTGAGCTTATTTTTGTGTCTGGTGTTTAAGAATTGCCTAATTTCATTTTCTTACATGTAGCTGTCCAGTTTTCCCAGCACCAGCACTTTGTTGAAGAGACTGTCTTTCCAACGTTGGATAATTTTATATGCAACATTATCAAGTATCCCTGATAGAGGAGAATTTCCATTTTGATTAGACGGTGAGAACCAATTCCTTGCTTATAATTTTACATGCCTGAAAAACAGATGCATTTGCCACAAACTAGATTTGGCTCCATACACTTCAATTCTTAATTTTCCTCAGCTCTCATGTAGGTCCAGGGAAAAGGCTCATATTATTTTACAATATCTGGTCCTAAATCTTCATTTCTCAGCACTAGTTAAGGCATCTGGGAAACACGCAAGAATAGTCTTAGAAACAATTCTTAAGGGTAATGAGCAACAACTGAACTACATTTAGACCTGACTATGAACCACGAAGAAAGTATGCTCCCTACATTCAAAATAATGTATCCAACACTCAACCTCCCTTCAGTTGAATCCCCAAAATGCCCCTGGCCATTCTACCACCATTTATCACCAAAGGGAAGCAGGACAGGGAATACATATGAATATAAAGTGAGAGCAGTTTAAGTACAATTAAAATATCTTTTTTCAAATTTCACAAAAAATACATATAATCACGTGACACAATGCTAGAATCCCTTCCAGGACTTCAGAAGGGATCTATGCAAGTAAGAAACCATGAAGCTAAACTTGACTAGTTTCATGGTAAATCCCACTGCAACAAAGGATACATTCTTCACAGACAGACTGAGAAATGAAAGTTGAAATATAAGGCTTCTGGTTAAATATAAGATAGATTTCCTGACATGGTTGCTCAGCGTCGACATTATGACTTAATAAATATGGACACATGAATTCAATATTCAAGAAGTTGTTTATTTCTTTTTAGCTACTTTGCCTCTGTTTAAAATATAATGCCATGAGATAAGGGGTAGCTTCTAAAATCTTCAAGATCTAATATCCATATTTCTGAAACATAAAGTAACTGAGAGAGGATGAAAGTGATATATGTCTACGTTCAATAATTCTTTATAATGTCAGAGAAATGTAGCCATTACTGAGCGAAGTATATTTTAAAGAAGTAATTTTAAAAGAAACAGGAGGTAACACTAGCCATCCGTTATACTTAGCCTCGATTATTATTGATGCTTTACTGAATTCTTGTTTTATCCTTGCTAAGGACAGGACATTTTTTTCTATTCTCTCTCTGTTATCAGGTTACATAGAGAACTCTGGCTACAAAAGCAGTGGTGGTTTTTTTTTTTTTTTTTCCTTCTCAAAAGCAATAGCCAATGTTTTCCCATTTCCCTTTTCTTTCCCAGTCCTGCATAATACAAACAAAAACAATTCCTCATGGAGAACGGTTAGTTGATACCAAAAACAGAACCTCATCTGCAGGCCCCTCTCTCCAGCCTGCCTCCACTGGCCAGAAGATAAAGATCATGAATCTCAACAATTGTTCTCCTCCAATCAAATTTTCCCTTGTGGATGTGCTGTTCTATACTTACATTATATAGAATATTCTCACTCTAAAGGTCTTCATTCTTTCACCTTAAAAATCACCAAATTAATAATTTAGCCCCTTTCATTTGTTTCTACGGCAACCATCACACTGTGAAACAGACATATCTGTTCCCTGATAAACTCACCTTGTGAACCAACGTGCAGTTTAAATTTTTAAATTGATGTTAGAATAGAACATCAAACAGATGCATTTGATCGAAGCACATCAAGTTTCCTGAAAAGTAACTTGAAGTGGTTTCTCCATAATTGGAAAAGATTACAAGCTAAGACTGAACTTTTACAAAGTGTGATTTGGAAAGAAGGTTTTAAAGTCAACACATATTTCCTTAGTAACCAAAAGCATCACACATAGAGTCTACATAAAAGTAACTAGACTCTTCTACTATAGAAGACTGAAGTCTAGTTTAAAAAAAAATTAAAGGTCCTTTAACAATAGCATTCAACTCATGACTACGAAAGTAAGAAATATTCACACAAAATATATGATTGTTATAGGACTGTTCACAGATCCAGAAGAATGATCCAAGGAAAAGAGTGTGAGTTTCAGTTTTGGGGGTGGATGGTATTAATGGCATCAGGGACTTAACTGGTGGCACCAATGCAGGAATTTCTGGTTTGATTCCTGTGTCAGGAAGATCCCCCGGAGGACGGCAAGACAAGCCATTTCAGTATTCTTGCCTGGAGAATTCCATGGACAGAGGAGCCTGGTGAGCTACAGTCCATAGGGTCACAAAGAGTTAGACACGGCTGAAGTGACTTAAGATGCACATACGCACAGTATGACATGGACAAAAGCAAAGAGACAGAAAAGCATGAGACATTTGGAAAGAGAAGGGTGACTCACTTTATTTCTAGCCTAATGTTAGCAAGGGGATATATCAGAAGAAAAACTTAAATGATAAGGACCAGACTTTAGATAGATTTAGGGCTTGAATACAAGTTAAGCATTTCATTCTATAGATAATGCAAATCCACTGGGGAAAAAATCCTTACAGATCAATGAAACAAATAAGTACTATGTTTTAGGAGAAGTAATCTGGTAGTTCTACCAACAGCGTATCAAATATAGAGGAAAGATCAGCAGCAAAAAAAATTGTTCTATTATTAGAATCCCATATGTTGAGGCATTCTTTAGTTCTGGGAACATTTTATTTGGTCATAAGAAAATATTTTTACTTACTAAATCATATGAAGTGGCATTTTAGTTAAAATATCTCGTCTATGTATATTGATGAGATTCATCTATGGTTTTCTCTATGTGCTGTGCTATGCTTAGTTGCTCAATTTTGTCCAACTTTTTGAGACCCCATGGACTGTAACCCGCCAGGCCCTCTGTCCATAGGGATTCTCCAGCAAGAATACTGGAGTGGGTTGCCATGCACTCCTTCAGGGGATCTTCCCAACCCAGGGATTGAACCCAGGTCTCTAGCATTGCAGGCGGACTCTTTACCATCTGGGCCACCGGGAAAGCCTGGTTTTCTCTATAGTGGAATCCTAATCATTTTATTAATGATATAATTTACTGAGTGTTTGCTATATTGACTATGCCAATTGTTTTCTATCCACTTGTATGTCATTTCATACTCATAGCAACCCCTTCTAATTTTATAGAAGATGAAATATAAGCCTATAGGTGACCACTGGTCCAAAGCTACACAAGTAACAAGAGGCAGAGCAACAATCTGAACTCAGGCTGGCTCATTCAGAAGCTGGTGCTCTGACCACTACACTAGGCTGTCTTACAGGATAAGATTTATTGTAGAATAAATCAAGAAATTCATGATATTTCTGTTTATTCTAAAATTAATTCCATATAACAAAAAGTATCCATTTCTTTAAATGGCATAAAAATCTCCTAGACAATCTACTCTGTCTAGCTGTGGCTACACAGTATTGGGATATGAACCTTCTTCATATTAACTGATTCAAATGTAACAAAATACTTACTACTTTCTAGACAGCAAATGCTAGAGATAAGTGATACGGCCACATCCCTTCTCTTAAGAGCTCACATTTTGGTGGAGAAAATATACTTGTAAATAAGTTCATTATTTATAAGAATCTCAACAAATGCACAGGAGGATAAACTCCAAGACCCACACTTACTATACACAATCACAACTGAACTGTGAAAAGACAGAGACTTCCAAATGAGATCTGTTCACAATTCACACTCTACCAAATCTTTAAGTAAGAATTAATGATCATCCTTCACAAACTTATCTCTATTCTTGCTTCTTAAGATAACTTTTCAAATAAACAATCTGTATACTGTAGATCAAGTTCTGCTCTCAGAGGATCCCAAGCTAAGAATTGCCACCAGGAATTTCCACAGCAGCACTATCTGTAAGGGCAAAAAAAAAAGTGTTTTATATATATGTGTGTGTGTGTGTGTATAAATCAGAAAAGTCAATTGACACATGAATGGAATAATAAATTGTGGTACACTCAGAATGGAATTGAATACTAGAGTTAAAACGATATAATAAGTCACAAAAGAATATATGATATAATTCCATTTATATAGAGCTTAAAAACAGAACTCAACAATATTTTGTTTTTGTATAAAGAATATATTCATATCTGGTAAGGCTATAAATGAAGTCAAAGAAATGATAAATACATCGTTCAGTGGTTATTCCTGGTGATGAAGAAAGAGAGCTTCAAAAATATTGGTAGTGTGTTCCTTAAACTGGGTTGTGGGTACACTGGCGTTAGTTTTATTATTTTGTTATGTCATACATTTATCTTTACATCACACATATATCATACATGTAGTTTTACATGAATGAATGATAAATTTATTGGACATTTCAACAAATGTAGTTAATTTTTAACTTAAAAAACATTAGTTTTTAACAGCAAAAGTGGGTTTTTAAAATATAAGCTTTGTTAAATAATAGACTTATTTAACTTAAAAAAACAACAAAGTTGTTCTTTCACCAACAGCGTTTTCAAAGTCTACTAGGGCAACTCTTGGGAAAAAATGTGCTTCTTCCAAAGGCAGTATACATTTTGAAGTCTATCAATGAGGAAACACCTGCCAAAAATGAATTTCACTAGGAAATAAATTTAGTATTTTACCATCTCCATGGCTGCCAACCTCCAGTGACTGAAGCTCTAAACCAAGAGGCAGCCGACTTAAGGTGCTTTTTTCTTCCCCTTCACGTTCCAGTTTGCTTACTGGATACAAGCCAAGACCCTTAGATGACTCAATTTTTCACTCTATAAAATGAAGACAGTACTTGCTATCTCCCAAACAGAGGTTATGAGGATTAATCTGTCCATAAAGCATTTGAAGGTCCTTGCAATAAAGATTAAACCCGTATACAAAATTGTTGTATTTTATAGGTGTGAGTTTGCAAGACCAGTTACCTTGAAAGAATTTATTTTCGAAGAATTAGCTATACTTTAAGATTCTATGACACCAAATATGTGGTTTGATCTTATCGATTCATGGTCTTGAATAACTAGGCTTCTCATTGATGTGGTTATTTAAGAAAGACAACAGTAATTTTCCACTTACTATTTTGTATGCGTTTACTCTTCCTGAAATATGGTTGAAACTATAAATATCAAAGCTGGTTACTATTAATACTTAGTCCTAGACACCATCCTACAAGTGGCACTGGATGAGTAGTGTTGCTGGTTTACAATCTAGAAATCTAAATGTAAAATTAAAGGTAGGCATAAAATTTATATCAAAACATGTGTGTGACCTAGTCAAGGATTTTTTTTCTTCATTAAAAATCATGTCACTAACATTACAGCTTACTGTTAAATACTGCTTACTTACTATGTACATATTATACTGGCATGAGGAAGTAAATACCTTTTAGCAATTCATATCTGTCTCTAAATCTGTTAACAATATCAACCTATCATACGTAAAGGTATTTTTATTTTCAAAATTTAAGACACTGAAAAATAACTCTGGGTCTCAAGTTACTGCAGCCTCGGGGTCAGGAGGCATTAGCCTAGCTTTTAGAGAGACTGAAGTCTTTTCTATTCAGTTTGTGATTTAACAGCATCTCAGGATGCATTTAACAAGTTCACTTTTCTTTCAGTACCACTTCCCCTGTTCACTTTTTTCATTCACTTATTCATCATCCAACAGATATCTATTAAATGCCTATCTACTATGTGAAAGCTTTGCTAAGTGATGAGATGCCAATGAAACAGCACCCCTGCCCTCAAAAAAATCCATAGTCTACTAGGCAAAACCGAAGAAATACTTGGTTACCATTCAAAATTCAGTATCTTTTTTTAATTAACAGTTCAGAAGAAAGCACTGTGATAGGTAATAGGGTCAAAGATGAGTAAGACAGTGATGCTTTCAAGGACTGAATAAGGGTACCAGGGGAAATCACTTAAAAGGGAACGATAAATGTTATAAAGTATGCACACAAATCCACAGGAGCAGAGAGGAGAGGTATATAAGTAAAACTGAAGGAAATGGGAAATGGCTTTCCAGGTAAGACTCCTAAGTTCAGACCTAAAGATGAAGAATTACCTAGCAAAACCAGATGTACAAGCACGCATGCCCAGCAGAGGGTATATATGGATAAAATGGCATGTGTGAATGATCAGGTCAAACCCCTCTTTCAAACCTCTCCATTGCTTTCATAGGCTTGGACTTGAACTCGGTACCCAGGATAGTCCTGAACACCCTTTGCTCACCATCTCCAGGACAGCCCTCTCCTGCCGTCACACTGATCTCTCACAGCCCCACTCTCTCTTCCTTTGCCTACACCGTGCCCTCTGCTTGGCACATATGCTTGTACATTCTTTCTTGCTAGATAATTCTTCATCTTCAGGTCTGAATGCAGGAGTCTTTCCGGGAAAGCCATCTCCAATTCCTTCAGTTTTATTTAGATACCTCTCCTCTCTGCTCCCATGGATTTGTGTGTATATTTTATAACATTTATCTTTCCCTTTTAAGAGATTTCCCCTGATACCCTACTCAGTCCTTGAAAGCATCACTATCTTACTCATCTTTGACCCTATTACCTATCATAGTGCTTTCTTTCATAGTATCTACTCAATAAATCCTGTTGACTTAGTGCTCTACAAAAATGAATAAATAATTCTTGCCTGGGAAATCCCACGGACAGAGGAGTCTGGTGGGCTACAGTCCATGAGGTTGCAAAGAGTCAGACATGACTTAGTGGTTAAATAACAACAACTATGTGTTAATTTGAAAAACAACTTGTATTGCCTAGGTTTTCTCAGTGCTCTGTCTGACCACAAATGTTTGTACTAGATGAAAACCTTTCTAAGAAACTACCAATTAAATATTTTCTTTAAAAAAATTTAAAAATGAATAATTATACCTGTATATAAACACACATCTGATAGAAGAACACATAGGAAGTATAAGAGCGCATAGAAACAACACATCAGTCAAGATACGTTTAAATTTGGGAAATGGGCAAAAAGGTCAAAAGCAAAG
>NW_011494919.1:1956866-2005978 GCF_000754665.1 Bison bison bison | reverse complement strand
CTTTGGAAGGGTGGCTGGAAATAAGCCAGGCATGGTGATGGAAAAAGGAGTGCTTTGATACAAACTAGTGTCTTCCTGATGAGGGAACATCATATAGCACGTCGCAGGAATGAAAGCCAGTGTCTCCCAGCCTCCCAGGGGAACTGACCTTTCACTGCTGCTTTACAAAACAAGACAGAACTAACCGCTTTGCCACAACCAAAAGTGGAGTACGGTAATTACGTGTTCCCTGGGTTCTACCTTCTCTTAGGTTGTGACTGTCTGCCTGACCAGGTTAGACATTCTCCACACCCCCCTTGCTCTCCTCCCTTCCCTGCCTCTTCTCTGTGGCTTTCTCCTTTCATTCCCACCTTCCTTTTCTTATATTCCTCCTTTCTGTTAAAACAATGGCTGATGACAAGCTTTTTGCCCCCCCTGACAATTCAGAATACTTTGGGACCTTAAAGATCATTCTGACCAGCTCCATTTTACAGATGGGAACACGGGGATCAAACAAAAAAAAAGACTCTTACAGCCTCTTAGAGCAGTCATTCTGAGAGTCACAGCAAAGAAGCAGGACTCAGTCTCCCAACTCCTAATAAAATAGCTTCAGACTCTGTACAATCATGCTGCTACAACCCTACTGAATTTTAACAATTTATTTAAGTTCAGAAGAACAGTTTAGAAACACTGGTTTCTCCCAGCAGTTTCTCTCCACCTGGGCTGTGATATTGACTTCCTGGAGATTGCAATTGTGTGAAGGTGAAAACAGAATTATTTTGACAATATAAATGTAGAGCATGAAAGTTTTCTTCTTGTTACAATATGTATTTTTCCATCAAAGCATCATGTATGCAGCAGAGTGGGAAATTACTGTATTAATGGCTGGCATAGACATGTGTCTTAGGCATTCTGCACTGATGGCCAGACCAGTTCATATGAAATGAGGAACGAAAAGCAGTAACAGGTGGAGCCTGCGAGACACTTGAGAAACTGAACCATTCCCAGCGTCTCAGCTCTTCAGGAAAGTCCTTAAACTCCTGAAAAGACTTGCTGTGGAGTGATCCTTGGTAGGAATTGATGAGTAGCAGGACTGTTTGCTTTAGAAGGGCTTCCCAAGTGGTGCTAGTGGTAAAAACAAAACAAAGCAAAATCCTGCCTGTCAGTGCAGGAGATATAAGAGATACAAGTTCGATCCCTGGGTCAGGATCGAAGATCCTACATGTGGCACTAGATGAGTAGTGTTGCTTGTTTACAGTCTAGAAACCCCTAATCTAGGAAGATCCCCAAGAGGGGGGCATAGCAACCCACTCCGATATTCTTGCCTGGAGAATTCCCATATACAGAGGAGGCTGGCGGGCTACATTCCATGGGGTCGCACAGAGTCGGATACAACTGAAGCAACTTAGCACACAGGACACACTCATTGTGGCAGCCACTGCTAATACCTGTCCAATAACTCCTACCCTCGTTTTTCTTAATTAATTAACAGAGCTTCTTTTTTTTTCTTTCTTCTTCAGATGAATGTGTCCAGGTACACAATTCTCACCACTGAAATGTAGCTGGATGACAGCTGGGAATTCGGGTCTCCTTATGAAGGTGACTCTCTGACTCCTCATTTTCCTTTTTCCTGCTTGAAGTGTGTTCAGAGAAATGATGGTAAAACAGCCATCTTGCAACCAGGAGGGTAAGAGTCCAGCCCTGCACTGAGCATGGAGAAACAGAAAGAAGGAAAGAGCCCAGGGCCATGAGGACACTGTAAAGCCAGACTGAGAAAAATAACCACCTATTTGAGCCATTGTTGTTGCATTCCTGTTACACTGCTGCTAAAAGCAAATCCTAACTGACACTTATGCAAACATAGAAAAAGGCGGCTCCCCAGGTGGTGTAGTGGTAAAGACTCTGCCTGCCAATGTAGGAGGATCAAGAGTAGCTGGTTGGATCCCTGAGCTGGGAAGATGCCCTGGAGTAGGAAATGGCAACCCGCTCTTCTCGCCTGGAAAATCCCATGGACAGAGGAGCCTGGCAGGCTATAGTCCATGGGGTCACAAAGAGTCAGATGTGGCTGAGCACGCACACGCACACACACCCATACACACGCGCACGCACACACGCACACACGCACACATGCACAGAAAGAGGAAACAGGATCATGAGGAAGTATGCTGGAGGGGAGTGTGTGAAAACCATGGGGAAGGGTTTGAATTCTCACAGACCATGAACCTGGGGAGTCTGAACAAATTATACCCCAAACCTAAGGAAAATGGAGGTTCCACTGTACATTTCTGCAGCATGATCTACCAAGAATTTCAGTTTTAACCTAATCTATCTTTATCCTAAGACTTGGGCATATCTGAGCAAACCTATAGGTCCTAACAGGTAGGAAGAACAGGAGTCTATTTCGATGAGAATCCAAGTATCTTTCTGGAGAAGAATTCATTCTTAGGGGAGAAAAGGTAGGTGTGTGTGAGACTGTTGCAAGGCTTAAAATCTGTCAGCAGAAAGGAAGGTTCGGCACAGTATTTTTTACTTTAGATTGCTCTCTGGCCAAATGCCCAAAGACTTCTGCCTGTGTCCTAGGACAAGGAGGCTGCAAAGGAAGGAGTGATGCGAAAACGAGCTTTCTCTAAATACATTCCTATGACAGGAGTAATGGTGCCGAAGTTAATTGTTGCAGTGGTGGCAAAAGAAAAAAACTGGTATTAAGAGCTCTAAATGTACCTTACAGGTATTCATTCACTATTCTAGGTTCTGCTGTGAAGGAATGCTGCAGATGCAATTAAGGTTACTAATCAGCTGACTTTAAGACAGAGTGAGCCCAAAGATAATCACTTCTGAGATTTTAAAAGCCAAAGGAAAAAAAAAAAAAAACGGAAAAGAAGAACCAGGAGAGATGAAACAGAAAGGTCAGAGACATCAAAATATGAGAAGGACCTGACCTGGCTGTTACAGTGAAGGGTATTCACGGTAAAGAATGCTCTGTGAGACAAGGCATTCATACGGTCTCTAGAAGCTGAGAATGGCTCCCATTGCTAGTCAACAAGGAAAAGAATTTCAGTCCTCTGGCCACGTAGAACTGAATATTCTCAACAACTGTAATCAGTTTGGAAGCAAATTCTTTCCCAGAGTCTCCAGTAAGGAATGCAGCTTCCCAATGTCTTGATTTTAGTCTAGTGAATTCCACACTGGACTTCTGACCTTTCAAACTGTGAGATAATAAATTTTGTTTTAAGCTGCTAAGTTTGTGGTAACTTGTTATGGCAACAACAGAATATTAATATACTATTTTACTGTATTACAATTAATTCTTTATACTTGTCTCCTCTAGTTAATTCCCATCACTTAAGGAAAGAAGGATATCTTTGTCATTTTCTTAGTTTCTTATTTCTTCTACTCCTCCTAAAGTTTCTCATCTATGTTTTTCTCAATTTTGATATAGAAATTCTAGTACCTTTCCTTGACAATACTTGCAATTTCTTTTCAAATACCTTTGCA
The DNA here is from genome assembly GCF_000754665.1 of Bison bison bison. Lineage (NCBI taxonomy): Eukaryota > Metazoa > Chordata > Mammalia > Artiodactyla > Bovidae > Bison > Bison bison. The sequence continues at coordinate 2,002,504 of NW_011494919.1, read as the reverse complement.
AGATGTATGGTTCAAATATATTTATAAAAACAATGATGTTTAATTATTGCTGAGGTCTTTTTGAGATAGGGGCACGTATTAGTCTGTTCACTATGACATAACAGAATACTACAGACTGATAGTTTGAACAGACATTTGTTCTTACACAATTCTAAAGGTGAGAAGTCCAAGATTGAGGTACATCAAGCTTGGTTTCTGGTGAGACCCTCCGTACTGGCTTATAGATAACTGTCTTCTTGCTGCATCCTCACATGGCCTTTTCTATATCCATCAGCTCAAAGAAAAGAGAGATCTTTGGTGTCTCTTCCTCTACTTGTAAAGATACCAGCTGTGTCAGATTAGGAGCCTACTTTTATGATCTAATTTAACCTTAATCTCCTTAAAAACCCTGTATCTAAGTGCAATTATATTTGAGGTTAAGGCTGCAACATATAAATTTTGAGGTGACACCATTCAGTCCATAACAGGGCAAAAAGGTCTAGTCTTATTTTCATCTCAAATAATAAGAGTTATGCTTCAAGACATAAGAGACATGGGTTCGATCCCTGGGTCGTGAAGATCCTCTGGAGAAGGAAATGGCACCCACTTCAGTATTCTTGCCTGGAGAATCTAATGGACCGAGGAGCCCGGCAGTCTACAGTCTGTAGGGTCGCAAAGAGTCAGGCACGACTGAAACAACTTAGCATGCAGGCATACTTCAAATAGGCATGTGTATATTGGGCTCATTTACAGTTCTGATACTATTTACTATCACGTTCATTGGGGAGAACTGGAGAGACAGTCTGACATCTCTTTCAATTTTTAGTGATCAATTCTATTGATGCCATTTTTATCTTTTGTTATTTTATTGCTTTCACATTTGTATTTATGTTCCAGTGGAAGATCTACTGAAAAACTGATTGTTCTGAAAAAATAAGGAAAAAATGACATTTAATATTATATTTAAAATGATATTCCTTTCATAATTTACAATAAAATAAATTTTGTTAGTAAATAAAATGCACATATTCACTATGGGAACCAAAATTAGAATAAAAATTAGGTCTAGTCTCCAAACTAATTTGCTCTTTTAACTGCAGTTTGTTCTCTTTTTCTTACTGGCATAGTCACACTCTAGGTGAGTGGAAAGGAATTTCTACTTTACTCTTCAGTCCACACTTTCTGGAACCTGTTTGTAGGATGAACCATAAAAAATCTTTAAGCAAATAATTCTTGCTTTGGATTTGTGCTTATTAAGATAATGTTCAACTAAAAACCACAGGAATAGTGTCAAATTAGAATCCCAGACAATAATACAGTGATCCTTTAAATCAGAGTTTGGCATTTTCAGTTTTTTTCCTGTAAAAGGTCAGATAGTAAATATTTTGGACTTGGCAGGTCACAAATCTCTCACAGTTATGTAACGCTGACAGAGAAGCACAAGAATTGCTGTGGTTGTGGCTGTGTTTCAATAAAGCTTTATTTATAAAAATAAACTCAAGTGGTGACTAGATTTAGCTTATGCCTTTAGTTTATGAGGTCCTGATTTAAATCAAAGTGTTTCTGGTACCAGCAGCACCAGCAGCATCTGGGAACTTGTTTGAACCACAGTCTTAGATCTCACCCCAGAACACTGAAGCAGAAACTCTGGGTGTAGACAATCTGTGTTTTAACAAGGGACAGGGGAGCCTGGTGGGCTGCCGTCTATGGGGTCGCACTTCAGTCGAACACTAAGTCAACTGAAGCGACTTAGCAGCAGCAGCAGCAGCAGCATGTATGTTAACACAGATTTTCATCAACATATCACAGCTTTGCTCATGTAACATTATAAACTATTAAAAACGGTGATGATTTCCAAATTTATAAGAAACATATAGTGTTCTTCTAGTATTATGATACAAAGTGAGCCAGGAAGTTGCATTCACAGATAATGAACTCTTATATACAAAGAGTTTAGCTTATTCCTCTTTCTGTCCTCTACTCCAAGCAACAAATAGTAGGCGCTCTGGAAAGATTTTTTGAATAAACAAAGTCAAAAATAAGAAAAGATGAAAAATAACGTACTGACTGACTTTCCTCACAAGTACAGATTGACAAGGAAACTGATTAACCGTGCTGACTGCAATTCTTTTGCTTTCTAAACACTGAATGAATGAATGAATGAGTGATCCAAACAGGAAGTAAATGATCTGACTTTCCTGTGAATAAGTTAATGTTCTCTATGCCTATATAATTTATAAGTAGCAGAAACAGAAACATGCAAACTTTCACGCACTGATGGAAACTTTTGGTCAAAGGTTCACATTCCAATTCAGTTTGAAATTTCTCATTATTTTCTATCTCCAAAAAGTGAAAACAAAGTATTCAGAAGTTAGAAAAATATACAAAATGTAAGTGTGATTTGGAGATACAGTTAACAGAGAAACAATGTAAATGGTTCCTTAAAAAACTGCTTCCTTCTGCCTTTGTCATACCCATCCTCACCTGCCACCCCTAAACTGCATCCTCCTAAGTCAAACCTCAGCACTGAAGAATGCCCTATGGAAACAGCCCAGACTTAGTCCAGACATGGTAAGCCTACATCCTCCATTAGAGGACATTTCTGTTTGTTTAGGTCAGTCTATCAAACATTGACATGTGTGTGTGTTTGTGTATGTATAACGGGTTCACACACACACACACACACATATATCTCAATGTTTTACATGTAATAACTATACTATATTAAGTGCTGTAATAAAATAATATCTATTTATCTTTGGGACTTTTAGCACCTATCTAGTGTTTACAACATTACTCGGCAGTGACTTCAGTGAGATGGCAGAGTAGGTTATATTAGCCTTAATCCTGTCAAAAAAAGAAAAAGAAAAAACTTAAATAGCTATCCACAAACAAAAATAACTCTGGGAAGGAGCAGCTAAGGACCTACTGCAACATAGTGGGGGCAAAAAGAATGGAGAATAACTACACAGAAAGGATCAGGTCTCAGAGATTGATCCAAACAGTCAAAGAAATCTTGAAAAAGAACAAAACTGTAGATATCATAATTGTGGATTTCAAACTATACTACAATGCCATAGTAATCCAAACGGTATGGTAATGGCATAAAAATAGACACATAGACCAATGGAGCAGAACAGAGAGCCCAGAACTATCATTAAATTTACACATTATATGGTCAACTAATCTTGAAAAGGTTGCAAGAACACGCAATGAAGAAAGGACAGTCTTTTCAATGAAACTGGGAAAACTGGGTATTCACATACAAAAAAATAAAGCTGGACCCCTATCTTACACCATTTTAAAAAAATTAATGTGATATAAAGAACCTGCCTACCAATGCAGGGGATACCAGTTTGAATCTGGTCTGGGAAGATTCCACATGTTTCTGGGCAACTAAGCCTGTGTTCCACAATAAGAGGAGCCATGGCAATGGGAAGCCCACACCCAGCAACTAGAGAGTAAATCCTGTTCTTTGCAACTAAAGAAAGCCCTTGCACAGTAATGAAGACCCAGGACAGCCAAAAGTAAGTAAACTTTTTTAAAGGGGGGAAAATTAACGTGATATAGGTTAAAGAATTATGTAAGACCTGAAACCATAAAACTCCTAGAAGAAAATGTAGGGGACAATTTCCTTAATGTTGTCTTGCAGGGATTTTTTTTTTTGGATGTGACACCAAAAGCATAAGCAACAAAATAAAACACCAGCAAGTGGGACTACATCTCACTTAAAAGCTTCTTCACTGAAAAAGAAACAACACAATGAAAAGTCAATCTAAAGAACAGAAAAAAAGTATTTGCAAATTATTTATCTGATAAGGGGTTGATGTCGAACCCCTTTTGAGGAACTCATATGACTCAGTAGCAAAACAAAATAATAATCTGATTGAAAATAGGCAGAGGACCTGAATAGACATTTTTCAAAAATGGTAAGTAAATGGCTAACAGGTACACAGAAAGATGCTCAAAATCATTACTCATCAGGGAAGTAAAAGTCAAAACCACAGTGAGATATCACCTCACACCTGTTAGGATGGTTGTTATCAAAAAGTCAAGGAAACAAATATTGACAAGGATGTGCAGAAAAAGGGAACCCTTGTGCACTGTTGGTGAAAATGTAAACTGGTATGGTCACTGTGCAGACAGCATGGAGAGTCTTCAAAAAATTAAAAAAGAACTACCATAGGACACAGCAATCCCACTTCTGGATATATATATATGAAGGAAATAAAATCAATATATAAAAAGAAATACCTTCACTATAATCAATGCAGCATTATTCACAATAACCATGACATGGAAACAACCTAAGCTTATTGGCAGATGAATGGATAAAGAAAATATGATACATATATCACACTGAAGTGAAGTGAAAGTCAGTCGTGTACGATTCTTTGGGACCCCCTGGGCTACAGAGTCCATGGAATTCTCCAGGCCAGAATACTGGAGTGAGTAGCCTTTCTCTTCTCCAAGGGATCTTCCCAACCCATGGATCAAACTCAGACCTCCCACACTGCAGGCGGATTCTTCACCAGGTGAGCTACAAGGGAAGCCCAGGAATACTGGAGTGAGTAGCCTATCCCTTCTCCAGGGGATCTTCCCAACCCAGGAATTGAACCGGGTTTCCTGCATTGCAAGCAGATTCTTTACCAACTGAGCTATGAGGGAAGCCCATATATCACATTATATTTCATCATATATGTAATGAAAAATTATACAGCCATAAAAAAGAAAGAAATCCTGCCATTTGTGCCTGGAAGACATTAGGCTAATTGAGATAAGCCAAACAGAAAAGCAGTATTGCTTATATTTGGAATATAAAAAAAAAACAAAACTGTCAAACTCATAGAAACAGAGAGTAGAATGGTAGTTGTCAACAAGTGGAAGGAAGAGAAAATGGGTAGATGTTGATCAAAGAGCTGCTGCCAAGTCACTTCAGTCGTGTCCGACTCTGTGCAACCCCATAGACGGCAGCCCACCAGGCTCCCCCATCCCTGGGATTCTCCAGGCAAGAACACTGGAGTGGGTTGCCATTTCTTTCTCCAGTGCATGAAAGTGAAAAGTGAAAGTGAAGTCACTCAGTCGCGTCTGACCCTCAGCGACCCCATGGACTGCATCCTTCCAGGCTCCTCCATCCATGGGATTTTCCAGGCAAGAGTACTGGAGTGGGGTGCCATTGCCTACTCAAAGAGCACAAACACTCAATTATAAGATGACAAGATATGAGGATCTACTGTACTGAAGAAAATTGAAAATGATTGTCAATTATTCAAATATTTATAAATACTGACTCTAGTTGTTTAGAACAAAGCAGACAGCAATTTATATACCTGAGTTATTTATTGAAGTATCTGACTCTTTGGATTATACAGAAGCAACTTCAAATTTTAGCTATACAAGGCAGATTTGGTCTCAAGATATATTCAAGGAATCAGTTACTAAGTAACTTCAACCATTTCTAATTTATGATAATCTAATTAAACTCAGTGAGCAATTTTGCACAAAGTTCACTATGTATGTACAGTGTTAAGGGTCTTTTCGTTATATAATTCCATAAATAAAAAGGTTTTGGTTACTACAAATGTGTGCTAATTGCTTTTGTTAACAGACTTCAGATTGATGACAACTGGAAATAAATAATACAAAGTTATGAATCCATTATTTTGCTTACCAATTACACAGTCAGATGGCTGCCCTTTAAAACATGATTTTGGGGAAGTAGGCTAACTTAAAATTTAAAGGACTCATCCACTCATCCACTGTTGATACAGTTTCAAGAATCTCACTGTTAACAACACTTTAGATGTCTGCTGAAAATTAAATGGAAATATTTTAGAATTGCTCATCATTTTTTACATTCTTCAAGCAAGAACAACATCAAGACTTTCATCTTTGGTTCAGTACAGTGTGTTATTTAGCTAAGTCAACTGAAATCTTCTTATGTAAATTATGGAAGAGAAACATTCACTTATTAACTTAATATCAATGGACAGAAGAGGTATTTGTTACAGCAGATAAGGGAATCTTGTGTCTATGGCAGAAAAATATCTTTTTTCAATATCTTTATAACTATCAGCCCTGTGTTTGGTTAAGATAAGAGCTGTTATATTAACTATATTCATTAGAGGCAACAGTAAATAACTTGAAAAGGTGAAATAAATACTGAAATAAAAGTGGAGCTTTTATTGGTTTCTTAAATTGTCTTTAAAAATATCATCTTACTACTAGTTCTCCAAGAGAAACTATAATTAAATACTTTATGAATTTCCTTAAAATAGTAAATGTCAATTAAACTATTGATCCATCTATTCTCAAATCAGTGTTTTCTAGATAATATGTAAATACACAATACTATTAATACATATAATAGTATTATGTGTCTACATAATATTAAAAATAACATTTTTAAAGCAGTAAAGTTTAGTCCTTCCTAAGAAGAATGTTACATGCTATTTTCAAATTTTGAATTATTTAATGTAGGAAGCTTCACTTCTGTCTCAACTTTAATATCACTGAAATAATTTTTGCACTTTAACTTTTAAAACAACTTTATGATATAATTGAAGAAGGCAATGGCACCCCACTCCAGTATTCTTGCCTGGAAAATCCCATGGATGGAGGAGCCTGGTAGGCTGCAGTCCATGAGGTCGCTAAGAGTCAGACACGACTGAGCGACTTCACTTTCATGCACTGGAGAAGGAAATGGCAACCACTCCAGTGTTCTTGCCTGGAGAATCCCAGGGACGGGGGAGCCTGGTGGGCTGCCGTCTATGATGTCATACAGAGTTGGACACAACTGAAGCGACTTAGCAGCAGCAGCAGCATGATATAAATAGATTTTTAGCTTCTCATTTGGAAATAATTTTAAACCTATGAAAAATTCAAAAATGAGAATAGTAAAAAAATCTACTTTTACATATATTGCTAAAATTTTATCCCATTTGCTTATTAGATTCATATATGCATATATTTAAGTATCTTTGCATGTGTGTGTTTTCTGAAATATTTGAGGGTAAGTAATATACTTATGACACTTTCCCTTAAATGTCCCAGTGTGTATTCCTACACTGAATAGGGTATTGTCTTACTGAACCCCAGTACAATTATCAACTTCAGCAATTAACAGATAAGTTATTTTGTTTAATCAATCATCATTCTTTCAGTTTTGGTGACACAATAATGTCCTTCACAATATTTTCTTCTTCAGTATAGTAGTATCCAGACTAGGGTTAGATACAGCGTTTAGTTGTTAAGCCTCATTAGTCTTCTTTAGGAAGGCTGGGAATGGAACATTTCCTTAGCTTTCCTTTGTTCTTATGACATTGACACTTTTAAAGAATTAGATTAGAGTCTTCTTTTTTCCAACAGACCATTTCTCATTTTAGATTTGTCTGCTATTTTCTCATGATCAGACTCAGGGTATGCATTTCCAGTTAGAATACTACACTGGCGATGTTGTGTCCTCTTAGGGAGGCATTCAATATCCATCTGCTCCTCACTGGTGATAATAATCATGGTCACTAGCCAAGGTGTCCTCTGATTTCCTGACCAAATAATTACCATTTTTTCCCTTGTAAGTAAGAACAATTCTGGGAGAAACTCTTTAGGACTATGCAAATATACTGATCCTCTAGACTTAGTATCCACTTAAAATTCTTTCCTCTTCAGATCTTTACTGTAATGGTCGCAAAGGCCAATTTTCCAACCCCATCAGTCCCTCCACATTTACAACTCAATCCTCAGTATTCTACTCTGAGAACCTCCCTTCTCTAGCATTCATTCACTCATTCATCAACTGATTATCTGGGTGTACTTGTACATTCTATTCCTTTTTTCACTGGATTAGAATTAGTGACTCTAATTATTCTGGTGCTCAAATTTCCCCATATTTAGCCAGTAGGAGCCCTTTCAAACAGGATCTTATGTCCTGTAACACATGTGTTTCTTTTTTCTGTGTTATATATTTTATTATAGTAGCACAAAATAAGCACATTGAATGTATCTTCCAGTAAAAAGAACTGGCAGTAATTTTAGCTATTTAAAAATTTTTTCTTCTACTTTTATTGAGATGTAATTGATATATAGTACAGCATAAACTTAAGCATAATTTTTGACTTAACTACATCGTGAAATAACTATCACCATAAGTTTAGTGAACATAAATCACCTCACACAGATACAAAATTAAAGAAATATCAGTAGAAACAACTTTTGTGATGAGTATTCAACCTTCATATTTTCAACTTTCACCAGTGTTAATTATACTTATCATGTTGTACATTATATCCCTACTACTCATGTATCTTCTAACTGGAAGTTTGTACCTTTTGACTGCCTTTATCCAATGCCCTCCCCCACTCCTGGCCACCAGACCCCCAGCTCTGGTCACCACAAATCCAATCTCTTTTTCTATGAGATTTTTGTTTGTGAAGGATAGTTGACCTACAACATTATATTAGTTCCTGGTATAAAACATACTGTTTTGATATTTCTATACATTTCAAAATGATCACAAGGATCAGTCTAGTTGCAATATGTCGCTACCCAAAGATTAGTTATTGACTGTCTTCCCCAGCCTGTACATTCATACCCATGAATCATTTATTTTGCAACTGGAAATTTGTACTGCTTAATGTCTCTCACCTATTTCTATGCTCTCCATTGTAACACAGGGAACATATTTTTTCCTTCGTCCCTCCCTTTATCCATCCCTCCCTCCTCCTCCTCTTCTCTCTCTCTTTTTTTTTTTGTTCTTTCTTACCTTACAGCATAAAGACTTTATTACAAGCTCATCTTACACTTACCTTGTTTCCTTCTTGGAATCAGCTATTTCTCCAAAGAGCCATTATGGTGGGGAAAGGTATTAAGAAGTCAATATATGGATTCTGGGTGTGTTCTCCAAATGCATTGTGACAAGGGTTAAGAACTAGTAAAATCCTATCAGACAGTTGAATTAGTTCTTTGACTAAATTAGATCTGGTTTATGTCTAGTTCTATTTTATTTTACTATATATTGAGATTTCATACAGATAATAAAAATAGTGTGGTGATTTTCTGACTCCCTTAAAAAAAACTTTTAAAGATATTTATGCAGATTTGTGGTTACCAGAGGCGGAGGTGGGGGAAAGGTGAACTAGATGAAGGCAATCACTTTCAGTTACAAGATAAATAAGTACTAGAGATGTAATGTACAACATGATAAATATAATTGATACAGCAGTATGTTATATACGAACATTAAGGCAGTAAATCCTAAGAGCTCTCATCATAAAGTTTTTTTTTCTCTTTAATTTTGTTTCTATACAAGATGATGAATATTCATTAAACTTATTGTAATAATCATTTTATGATGTATTTATATAAAATCATTGTGCTATACACCTTAAATTTACACAGCACTAGATGTCAATTATATCTCAATAAAACTGGAGGATAAAAACATAAAGATATTTTTGCTGAGACCATGATGGCACTCTTCAGAGGTACATAGAGATCATCAGACTTTTCACACTATCTCTTTACAGGGTTCAGATCAATCCAAAAGGAAAATGCATTCTTTGACAGAATGGGAAATTCCTGTATCTCTTCTGATGAAGGAATAAATTATTCAATATTTTGATGCCCTAAATTTCCCCTAATGCCCCAACCCACCTCAAAAAGAAATTGAAACTCCACATTTACATATCTACACATATCCATACGAGTTTCACTGTAATATGTCTCATCAAGGTGTGCAATTAAATATAAGAATCTGTTGCATTCTCTCCAAGGTGAGCTATTTAGTAGTGAGGCTTCATTACAAATTTTTTCATTTTCTTGAGAAAACCTGCTTTTCTTAACAAATGTGACCCCCCACTTTTGTCAAGACTAGAATATGGCTCCATTTTAATACTCATTAGATTTGTGATTTCTTGAATGATAACCACTTTCCCTGTTACAGAGGAGACTCCTGAGTTCAGAGGCCAGCATGTCACCAGGGCTATTGTACTGCAGAACTCAAAGAAAGATTTGCTAACTGTTTAAAGAGACCGTGATCCAACATGGACTATGTAGACAGCATTATTACAAATTGTGAGAGTGTAGGTGTACGTCTCAGCCAAAAACCAAAGACCACGTTGGAATTTCAGTGGAAGAGTTGGGGAAACTAAAGAAAATTTTGTAGGGTAAATTATAAGTTGCTTCAACTTAGTGTTTTATTACTTCATGGGTTTCCAGCATTTTGACTGGTGAAGTTTTTGATTTGCTCAAAAATTCATCCTTGTCTCAGACTCCTTTCTACTCACAACTAAGAGACAAGGCCATGCAGCACAAGCCGTTATCATACCCACAATCACCTAGGGAATGCATGTAATAAAGGGCTGGAGATTAGTGTAAATCTCCAAATTTACACTATTTGGAGTGTAAATCCAATGGGATTTAAAATTTGTTTGAGATGAGTGAAAGTCGCTCAGTAGTGTCTGAGTCTTTGCGACCCCATGGACTGTAGCCTGCCAGGCTCCTCTATCCATGGAATTCTCCAGGCAAGAATACTGGAGTGGGTACCATTCCCTTCTCCAGGGGATCTTCCCAACCCAGGGGATCTTCCCAACACAGGGACTGAAGCCAGGTATCCCGCACTGCAAGCAGATTCTTTACCATCTTAGCCACCAGAGAAACACAAAATTTTAAATGTTTAAATCCTAGTTAATAAAGCAGTTTTGTTTTTTAGTAATTAGATAATAACATAATCTGGCATTGTAACGACTTTTTGCTCTTTGTGGTGGAATTAGCATGGTCTTGCTAGGAATGCTATTTCAAATTCAAAACACAAATATCTCTCTCTTAGATTTTAGAAAACACTATGTAGATTGACTCTGAGTTCTTGATTTTGAACAGCATGTCACCTTTTCTACTTGTTTAAAAAGAAAACTGAGTCAGGAACCAAAGGAGCAGTATTAGGACTAAGGAGCAGATGTTAAAGAAAAGTCACTAGAGACCATTATAAGGTAAAACTTTTGGTAATCAGCATTATAATTTTATGGAAGTAATGAGGAATTATCTTCTCCTTTCTTTTCATTATTTTCTCTACTATATGCTGATAGTAGGTACAGTCAAAGTCAAGAACATGAGATACCAGAGATATATTTTTAAAAATCCAATTGACTGATTACGAAGGATAAATGTATACAGAGAATTCATGCAGTGTATCTGGACAGACCAGATGATAACAACAGTATTAACAATGACTATGGAATAACAGCAACAATATTTTAGCACATACCACATATACAATGATATGCAAACATGCACAGAGTCTTATTTAAATGAACCTTTCAGTTTTATAATGATCGTGAAGTAGATAATACTATCCCCATGTTATAGAGGATGGTACTGAGGCAAGTGAAGAAAAGACAGTAAGTGAAAGAAACAACATTTAAACTTGTTACTCCAAAGCTAATGGACTCCTCCCAATTAACAGCGTAGACTCTAGATATCTAAGCAATTTACAACTTATATTTCTACAATGAAAAATTTCTCCCACGTCATGCTCTATATCAAACTCTGGCTATTTTTTTAAATCAATTCTTTACTGAATATTTACTCAAGTGAGTGAATAATGTCTTCCAAATAATAATAATTACATATCTAAGAGTTAAATGGTGCTTACAATATATCAAACACTGTTCCAATGTATTCAGTTCAGTTCAGTTCAGTTGCTCAGTCATGTCTGATTCTTTGCGACCCCATGAATCGCAGCACACCAGGCCTCCCTGTCCATCACCAACTCAAGGAGTTTACTCAAACTCACGTCCATTGAATCGGTGATGCCATCCAACCATCTCATCCTCTGTCGTCCCCTTCTCCCACCTTCAATCTTTCCAATGAGTCAGCTCTTCGCATCAGGTGGCCAAAATATTGGAGTTTCAGCTTCAACATCAGTCCTTCCAATGCATATTCAGGACTGATTTCCTTTAGGATTGACTGGTTGGATCTCCTTTCAATCCAAGGGACTCTCAAGAGTCTTCTCCAACACCATAGTTCAAAAGCATCAATTCTTCAGTGCTCAGCTTTCTTTACAGTCCAACTCTCACATCCATACATAACTACTGGAAAAACCATAGCCTTGACTAGATGGACCTTTGTTGACAAAGTAACATCTCTGCTTTTGAATATTCTGTCTAGGTTGGTCATAACTTTTCTCCCAGGGAATAAGTGTCTTTTAATTTCATCGTGTACCCTTACTCAAATTTCACAGCTATCCATGGTAAATATTTATTTCAGTATTAAAAATATGTGTACTTTTATCACATATGGATATAGATTCAGAAAGGTTTTTTGGTTTTCTTTTTACTGTACTAAGTCCACTTAACTAATTAAATAACCCTGGGAAAAACAGGAAATAATATCACCAAGATTATTAGAGTTCCCATATGATACACTATTCCCTGCTTATAGAAATTTCCCAGAGGGAAATTGAATTTTCTATCGTGATTTCATAAGTATTCAGAGAAATATCTGCTTTGCAGTCTAGTGAATAAAATATTTCTATTTAGACTTCTTTGTATTAATATCCTGCCTATTAAGAAACATTGTATTTTTAATATCACCCCTAATATACATTTTAGCATTAAAATTACAAGCTAATTATAAGCCAAAAATGAGAGACAGAGGCATGAAATAGCATAGTATTTCTAATTTTATAGGACATGAATCTGTGGGGAAAAGAAAGAGCATCAGTTTTTTTAGCCTTCTCTGCCTTCTCATCACTGTGCTGTACCAGGTATTTTCCTTCATCAGATTGTAAATGTTCCTTAGAACACGCATTCACTCGTCCATTCTTTTATTTAACACCTCCTATGCATCATGCAATATTTCAGACACTTTGGGGACTCAGTTACAAAAATCCCATGTCCCAGCAGAATAACATCCCAGTGCAATCATAAAGACAATAACACATAAAAATATGGACTTCAATGCCAAGTTTCTATAAAGTACACTAAGAAAAAGAAATCAATATAATTATTTCCCTCTTAATTTTAATGTAAAACTGAATTGCAACAGGAAAGACAGTGGTAAGGCCATACTATTACTCTGCTGTCAAGAGAAGGTAGGATGTGATTATATACTCCTGAGTCCTTCTCTGTAGTATAATTTTCTAAATTTCATTTGCTGAGAGAAAGGAAACACTTTGTATGGTTTATGGTTCCATTTAAATTATAGACTTGTGAAATCACTTTTGCGAAAACTCTTGTTAATCAAGTTTTTTGTAAGGAGAAGGATTAAGCCATTCAGCCTCTATATCCTATAAATGCCTGGCTTCCTGGGATACTCACTCTGTACTCAGAAACAGCTTACCAGGAGAACTTAACTGTATGTCAATGAATATAAATATATACCTTTTTCTTAAGTGAGTTAAAGTAAGCAGCAGGTATATTTTCACTGCCATAAAATATTAATTTCAGAGAGGTAAAATGCTACTTGTCAGATAGGCCTTGTTCTGCTACTTTTAGGTGTTGCTAACAGCTGTTGTTCAGTCCCTAAGTCATGTCCGACTCTTTGCAACCCCACAGACTGCATCATGCCAGGCTCCTCTGTCCTTCACTGTCTCCCAACTTTGCTCAAATTCATGTCCATTGAGTCAGTGATGCTATTTAACCATCTCATTCTCTGCTGCCCGCTTCTGCTGCCCTTAATCTTTCCCAGCATCAGGATCTTTTCCAATGAGTTGGCTCTTCGCATCAGGTAGTCGAAGTATTAGAGCTTCAGCTCCAGTCCTTCCAATGAATATTCAGGTAGTCAAAGTATTAGAGCTCCAGCATCAATCCTTCCAATGAATATTCAGGGGTGATTTCCTTTAGGATTCACTAGTTTGATCTCCTTGCTGTACAAGGGACTCTCAAGAGTCTTCTCCAGCCCTACAATTCAAAAGCATAAATTCTTCCATGCTCGCTCAGCCTTCTTTATGGTCCAGCTCTCACATTTGCACATGACTACTGGAAAAACCACAGCTCTGACTATACAGACCTTTGTCAGCAAAGTGATGTCTCTGGTTTTTAATACACCATCTAGGTTTGTCTTAACTTTACTTCCAAGGAGTAAGCGTCTTTTAATTTCATGATGGCAGTCACCATGCACAATGATTCTGGAAGCCCAGGAAAATAAAATTTGACACTGTTTCCAATTTTCCCCCTTACAGAGATTTTGTTAACTGCAGGACTTCCCCCCCCAAATTTTTCTGAGACTTCACTTTATTATTGTATTTATTTTTTAAAGATTTTGTGATGCAGACCATTTTTAAAGCCTTTACTGAATTTGTTACAATAGTGCTTCTGTTTTATGTTTGGCTTTTTGGCCACGTGGCATGTGAGATCTTAGCTCCCTGACCAGGAATGGAACCTGCACCCCCTGCATTGAAAGTTACGCATATATATGGAATTTAGAAAGATAGTAACAATAACCCTGTGTACGTACGAGACAGCAAAAGAGACACTCATGTATAGAACAGTCTTATGGACTCTATGGGAGAGGGAGAGGGTGGGAAGATTTGGGAGAATGGCATTGAAACATGTAAAATATCATGTATGAAACAAGATGCCAGTCCAGGTTCGATGCACGATACTGGATGCTTGCGGCTAGTGCACTGGGACGACCCAGAGGGATGGTATGGGGAGGGAGGAGGGAGGAAGGTTCAGGATGGGGAACATGTATACCTGTGGTGGATTCATTTTGATATTTGGCAAAACTAATACAATTATGTAAAGTTTAAAAAAAAAAAAAAAAGTTCAGTTCAGTCACTCAGTTGTGTTTGACTCTTTGCAACCCCATGGACTGCAGCACGCCAGGCTTCCCTGTCCATCACCAACTCCCAGAGCTTGTTCAAACTCATGTCCATCAAGTCGGTGATGCCATCCAACCATCTCATCCTCCGTCATCCTCTTCTCCTCCTGCCTTCAATTTTCCCAGCATCAGGGTCTTTTCCAACGAGTCAGTTCTTCACATCAGATGGCCAAAGTATTGAAGCTTCAGCATCAGTCCTTCCAATGAATATTCAGGACTGATCTCCTTTAGGATGGACTGGTTGGATCTCCTTGCAATCCAAGGGACTCTCAAGAGTCTTCTCCAACACCACAGTTCAAAAACAAAGCATCAATTCTTTGGCACTCAGTTTTCTTTAAGGTCCAACTCTTACATCCATACATAACTACTGGAAAAACCATAGCTTTGACTAGATGGACCTTTGTCAGCAAAGTCTTAACTACTGGACCACCAGGAAAGTCCCTATACCCAAGTATTTTAGATTTGTTCTCACAATTAGTCTATTTGCCAATACATTCTCTTGACTTTTATGAATAATCTTATCGCATGCTTAATCCCAGACTTGAGATTTATTGGATTTCCAGTGCTCTGAAAATCAGCCAAATCCCTCAGCTTAGGCCCTCACACAGGAAGAATACTCAGGACAGTCCTAAAGTTGGATAGTTTGAGTTTCCATGAAGAAGAATCTTTTGTTCTCCTCCCAGGAACTAAATAAAACATGTCACTAGGCCAGCTCCTGGAGCCAAATTTAGGAGTCAAGTAGAGGCCACTTAAACGAGAAATAGGCAAGTTTTTAAAAGAGAAAAAAGAAAACAAGTAACTGTCTCTATTATTCTTGAATCATGGTCATTTTAATGCTACATATGTTTTCTATGATAATTTCATCTTTTCTCATTTTGTAGAAATGTGGTGAAGGCACCCTACTTCAAATATACTAATTATTCAACCCACATATTTCCTGACTTATTTGTGTTTTGTCCCATAGTTGAATTCATTGGATGTCTGTTTCTAGATTACACCCCAGCTCAAGATTCTGAGGATCTAGGAGATACCTGTGACAGTGGATATTAATTCAGTCCCAGTCATACTTTCTGAGACTCATGATTGTGGGTACGAATCTAGTGCCAACATAAGAGACAAGGACCTGCCTTGCCTGTTTCTGAGTTTTTGTTCTACTGAATACTCAGTGTCCCCTAGAACTAAAACCCTTTCAAGCTCCTACCAATTCCTGTCCCAGCATGTGGAAATTTCTCCCTAAATTTCTTACCAGTGTCTGGATCATTGCTGCCCGTAGAATAGTTAGTACATTTCAGTAGGCATTCAGAGGACTCAGACAAATGGAGAATTGTATGATTGTAATATTGTACTTCTAAAACTAGCCTCATCACCAATGTTTGCTTTCTGGAAGTTTTGTACGTTTGAATTAAGAGAGTACATTTTAAAATCAAAACATCTCATGAATTTTTTACTCTCGGAGTCAAACACCTCATAAAATATTTTTTCTTTAAAGTTGAAGTGCTTGTTCTTTAAAAGATGTAATCAGAAAGGAAGATTGTAATAATATTCTTAAAAGGATACAAAGTTTTGACTTTGTTTATATTTATTGGAATAATACTTTGACTGGTTCAAGTTAAAATCAATGGAGAAGTATTTCTACTCAAAATAGAAGAAGGGAACCAAGCAATTTGAAATCTCAGCATCTTACAAAAAGTGAGATAGAAACACTGCCCTGTAAAGGATGTTAAGAAATATTCAAGCATCTCTAAGAAATATTCCTATTTCTAGGAAATACTGCAATGAATAAAAGTGAACGTATGTTCTATTGCTTGAAACTATGAAGAGCCAAGATTTTTCATAACTGAAAATATGAAGACATTTCATCAAGTCAAGAAGCTAGTACATTATCTAGTACTTCATTGAAGGTTTTTATTATCAGCATCAGACAGAAAAGTCTCACAAGTAAATGAGAAAAAGAATAAATGAAGAATGAACATTGCTGAATAGTACTATAAAAGCAGGCAAATTTACAGGAGTATTCACATTAATACAATGATATTAAAATATCTGACTTTAATCAAAGTGTCAAGGCTTAAGAATCAGGAGTGCATCTTAAAAATTTTTATCCTAAAAATACTCATAAATTATGAGTTGTTTTTCAGATAATAGTAACACTTGACAATTCTTGATACTGAGACACAAGAGAAATTTTTCCTATGGATATTTGTTAAGAGGATATAATATAAAATTCTTAAAATAAATACAACAATAACAAATATATTTCTTTTAACATTTTAACATCCCTCAAAGTAAAGCAATGTTTATTCAATAAAAACAAAAAACGTTCCATAAAAGAGACACTGTGGAGATTAGTGGGTTTAAAACAATATAGTTAAGGTATACATTTCTGTTGGTCTTATTTAATCTATGGACACATATTAACGCAAGTTTTCTAGATTTTTTTGAAAATCAGATTGATGAGAATGGGGAGAGGGGAGGGAGTGAACAGAGCATCTCCAAAGAAAGATAGACACAAGCACAGTCATTTACACACAGGTACAGTAAGGAGGTACAGTATTTCAATAAATTCCACAATACACAGCCACAGACTACACAGACTATTGCTTTTCAAATGCCCATTAGAAGCTTACTAATTAACTTAATGGGCTGGAAATTGCGATTTAAAAAAAAGGAGCGGAGGCAGGGTCGGGCGGGGGGCAGATACGGCAAAACTTTGGCACTGGTGGTATAGTTTTGGAATAGTGGATTAATCTCCCTTAGTTCATCCATAATTCAGACAGGAAAATAAAGAGAGCAAACTCAAAAACCTCCAGACAGTTATAAAAAAACCTCACAGACCTCACCATGTGGGCGCACATGGACAGCCACAAAGACTTGCACGATCCACAGAGAATTAGCATCAGAGTGACAGGAAGTGGAGGAAAAAGGAATGGGCTTTGTTGACCTGAGACAAACAGACTGCCAGATATGTCTCCTGCAAAGACGGATTTACTGGGGATCAACAAAGAATCGCAGTTTAAGGTCTGCAACCACGGCCAGTCACTGCCAAGTCTTCCCGACACCAAGGGAAGAACATTTTTATTGAGAGGAAAAGGAAATTGGGAGGCTTGCAGTAAACAGAGTCCACGACTTTTCATTGGTCGTGTCCTTGCCAGCAAAGAAAAGGAGTCTTTATTCTTCCTGTTGGGCTCTACTATTGTCCCAGGGTGTGAGAGCTCCCCCTTCTGGTCTCTCAACTCTATTTAACTGAAAGAATGAAAGAAGAAAGTGAAGTCGCTCAGTTGTGTCAGACTCCTTGCGACCCCGTGGACTGCAGCCCACCAGGCTCCTCCATCCATGGGATTCTGCAGCCCACCAGGCTCCTCCGTCCATGGGATTCTCCAGGCAAGAATACTGGAGTGGGTTGCCATTTCCTTCTCCAAGGGATCTTTCTGACCCAGGGATTGAACCCAGTTCTCTCACATTGCAGGCAGAAGCTTTAACCTCTGAGCCACCAGGGAAGCCCATTTAACTGAAGTTTCTATTTATTACTTGTATACGGATTGATGGGCCTAAGAATAAACAAAATGCTGGAAACTGTGGCATGCCAATATGAGTATAGAAGCTGAAACCAGCCAAGGTTTCCTCAAGACCCAACTTAAAAATAAGGGCAGAGTGTTCAAATGTGATCTGATGGTGCCTAACCAGCCTGAACCTGTAGGTTATTAAATGAACATACCGAACCACCTCCCAATTTTAGAAGTACAATGTTATAATCATACAAAGAAAACAGCTTTTCATCTAACTTAAAAATTTGACAATTATGGCAGGGCAGTCATATGGAGACTATTCAGGACTAATTAAGAATTAACTAGAATTCTATCACATTTCATTGATTTTAAAGAGGTATATATTTTTTCATATTTTAACATCTCTAAATCATCATGTCTTTCACATTTTACAGTCTTACAATTAATTCCAGCACTTTTCCTTTGTTCATACATTAAATGAATAATTAAATTATGTGTCTTACAACCAGTGGCATCTTAGATATGAAGGCAGATAGCATTTTCTTATCAGCATGATTCATCATATGCTTTACCAATTAAGAGTCACATTTTCCATTCAAAGTAAAGACGCTTGACCAATACAGTAGAATTCAATGCTACTTTGACCAATATACAGTAAAAATAATAGACACTTACTGTTCAGGATAAAGAAAATCTCCTAGTTATGGAAAATATTTGATCACGTGAATTGTACTTTTTATCTGTTTCCAAATATTTTAAGAATGCAATGGCTGAGATAGAAAATGTCTATGATTATGATCTATTGATTGCTCTATAAATATTGGTCTTAGAGAAACGTAGGGGAAAGTAGAAATTTGAATAAAATTGAAAACAAGATAGAACCCTTCAGCGGGCAGGACAGCCACAGCTATGGGAGAATGTGCAAAGGGAGTTAAGGACGCTGTTGTAGGAGAGCAACCTGGAGTGCCAGTGTTAACATAGGGATTAGTGCAGAAAGATGCTTACCTTGCCCAGGCTGAGGACACAAGGTTCCTCAGGAACTTGCTTCAGGGTGCAGGGTGGGGCGAGTTGCATTGCATGACCTCACAAACCCACAACACTTGAGTACCCCTGCAGCCTGAGCAAGCAAGGAAAACCACCCACACAGGAACCACAGAGAGTTGCTCCCTTCCTCTGCAATGTCCCTCCCACTCCCTCTACAGGCTAAATTGACATCATGTTCACTGAAAACAAAAAATGCTTACAGAGTTCAGTATGGGCTCTCAGAACAGGTAGTGAAGGGTGCTGAAAGGCGATACATTTATAACTCATAGTACCCATTGATAACTGGTAGCCCCTGAAGTGTCTGCTCTAGGAAAGGTGTTGTAAGCCCTGAGTTAGATACTGGGGAAAACACTATCATTAGGAAGCTGTACAGAGAAGGCAATGGCAGCCCACTC
This sequence comes from Bison bison bison, assembly GCF_000754665.1. Classification (NCBI taxonomy): domain Eukaryota; kingdom Metazoa; phylum Chordata; class Mammalia; order Artiodactyla; family Bovidae; genus Bison; species Bison bison. The sequence goes on along the minus strand of NW_011494919.1, from coordinate 1,982,763 downwards.
CAAGACCCTTGCCTGGAAAATCCCATGGACGGAGGAGCCTGGTAGGCTGCAGTCCATGGGGTTGCTAAGAGTCAGACACGACTGTGCGACTTCACTTTCACTTTTCACTTTCATGCACTGGAGAAGGAAATGGCAACCCACTCCAGTGTTCTTGCCTGGAGAATCCCAGGGATGGAGGAGCCTGGTGGGCTGCCGCCTCTGGGGTCGCACAGAGTCAGACACGACTGAAGTGACTTAGCAGCAGCAGCAGCAGCAGGAAGCTGTATGGTGTACTAGAAAGAGGAGAATAAAAAGGAGAGAAACAGATAGAAATTATGCACAGGGAGAATAGTCCTAGAAATCCAGGGCCCCAGGTAGTTAGAGTACAAATACCTTTCATTTGTTTAATATTTTAAGAATTTTATAAAGTGCTACATATTATTTCATTTTGATCCTCACAATCATCCTCTGAGATTAGTTGTGTTAGTACTGTTGTTGTTGTTGTTGTTGTTGTTGATATTTAATCCCTAAATCATGCCCGACTCTTTTTGTGACCTCATGGACTGTATGTAGCCCACCAGGCTCCTATGCCCATGGGATTTCTCAGGCAAGAATACTGGGGTGGGTTGCCATTTCCTTCTCCAGGGGATCTTCTCAACTCAGGGATCAAAACCAAGTCTCTTGCACTGGCAGGAGGGTTCTTTACCACTGCGCCACCAGGGAAGCCCGTACTATTATTATCAATTTCTAAATGAGAAAACCGTGGCCCAGAGTCATTAACAGACTCACCAAAGTACCAAAGCTAGTGACTAGCAGAGGATTTGATCTTAAATTCTGAAAAATGCATGTATAGCAAGCACTGTGGGCTTTAATAGTGAAATTAGACTAGACTGCCCCAGGGTCCTACTACCCAGAAACACGATGCAAATTACAAAGGAGTCTATCAGCAAACAATTAAGAGTGACCTCTACTAATCTAGCCATCTTTACAAGACAGCATCTACTTCTCTCTTCTGCAATTGTTCTGAATAATCCTCATCTTCTTTCAGCACCCTGACTGCACACACACACAGACACACAAATACACACAAATACACCCCACACACTCCATGGGCACAATGATAATGCCTGTCCTGGAAACTTTCAAAGATCTAGCGTTAAACCTTATCAAAATAATCCCCGGCTGCCTTTATTTTTGGTTTTTCAAAAAAAAAATTAATGTGCATACATTCTGGGAAGAAGTAACAGATTACACAAAGGTAAAAGTCAACTCACAAATGTTCATTAGATCTGCTAGGTATTAATATGCCAGCTATATTCCTTGATTCAGTGAGTTCTTTCCTTATTTATATAATTTTAATGTCATGTAATTCACCTCAGTTTCAATCCATATAGCCTTCAACTTTACTTACATCTTTAGCTCTATTACTACACCCTGTTCTAAGCATTTAAATTATATCTGAGGGTTGAACATATGAGTGTTAAGGGCAAAAAAGCCCCAAATCTGTCTCTTGTCTAAAATATCCAGATACTAAAAAGGAAAACTCTATTCTGTTTGAATAACACAGATAACTTCCTGTACCTTCCAAATCCCTTTATATATTTTCTAAATGAATACCATCAACTGTAAGGTTGCTCTTTTTTCTTCCCTTTCTTTGGGTATTTATGGTACAATTAAATTGTAACTCTTATGGCACTCACTGCCCACTGGTGTTTTCCGGAGCTTTCTCATTCTTTGGTTTCCTCCATAGGCATTTCATTATTACTAAACACCACTACCAGAGAGTTAGGCAGGATGAAGGTAAGTCAGTGAAACGAAAAACTGTCTGTGGTAAAAATTTCTAAAAAAAGCTGAAGCCATCAACTAATTTGTAATTAGAGTTCTGATTATCTAGTGATCAACAGCAGAAATAATTTAAAATGTGTAGTCTTCAGAATCTTTAAGTGAGTGAACACAGTTATGATAATGAAGAGAAAGGAGCAAAGAGCATCTATTTGTGTTGCTCCCCTTTCTTCTGCATAACTTTTTTATATTTGCATAAATCTCATACTTAAAGCAATTTACAAAATAGCAAAATTCAATACAAAACCTAAGTATTCTAAATCATTTGAAATAAAATAGTTCTTTTTTTTAAAATTGGGGAATTTTAACATGGGGCTTTGGGGACAGGATTTTTTTTTAATAGGTGTTATGTTCTTTTTTTAAAAGCTGTTTTAACATTAGAAGGAGAATTTCCTGATGTATTTATAAAGCTGCAAAAGCTATACTGGTAACAGCAAGGAGAGCCAAACTGTGTTCTATGGAATGAATGGTACAGGTTAGAAATGATAGAATGAAAACAGCTCTGTCAGGGAATATTAAATATATTTTTAGAAAACATATTTAATGCAACAAAGGTTATTATTACTCAGCGGAAGAAAATAACTCCACATATTCAGTCTTAAAACAAAAGATATTTGAAAATACAAAGTTTAAAAGAGTAATCTAATCCCAGGACACAGATGGATCTTTACAAAGAAAGCTTTTCAATCATCATCTATTCTGTTTTATTCAGATGCTTCTCCACCCAACCTGACAAGCAGGGGAATTTGCCCCACTCTTCTCTGAAGAGCAACATACATTTTCAGGTTAAAAAAAAAGTGTCGACATATTTATTATTGCTGGCTGATATCTTCGTTTTTTTTTAACTATTTTAAAAATTTTCCAAATATTTAACATTGAAAAATATGATTTCGTTGAAACAATATTTTCTCATCTTAAATTATGAAATATATAGGATTTTACTTAACTTTTTTTTCTGGTTTCAGGTAAACCCCCAATATTTGCAACTGACACAAAATGACAACAAATAACACAGTCCCTCAGCTATTTGTATAGCAGTTTTCTAAGGTATTTAGAATTTTTAAATGGGTGTATTTAGTGCCATGTGCTATATCTGATGTGAACCACACCTTGAAACTAAAAATTTTTTTTTAACTTTTTAGTTACCTAGACTTCAGAATTAATAGTTAATTCTGAATAAATCAGTTCTGACTATTCTGGGCAAACAAACTTTTCAACTACGTGTTTTCATTAGCATTACTTAAAAAACGGCAGAATTTTTTCACTAAAAATCGTTAGGATTATAATTCCTATGCACAGGGATAGAATGATTCTGTTAAAAGCTAGCATTCTTTCCCGGTGAGTAATGTAATTGTCACCTTCGTTTCTATGTGCCTACTACTAAATATTTTAAAGTGTGTAAATTTAAAATAATTCCTTCAAAGTATGTATATTGTGAGTCATTGTGAGATGAATTAGGACACACATGGAGATTCAGATATGAATAGTTAAGATCATGGAGAAAATGCAATTTTAAAGGCTTTTGCTGTGCAACTCGATTCAGAAAAAAACATTTAGGTACAGTTTATATGCACAACATGCTTCTCCCTCTCCTTGACTATTAAAACTGCTAATTAGCAGCTGTTCAATTACTTAAAATAGTCAAACTGTGCATGCTGTAGCTAAGGGCAGAATGCAAAAGTAAAAGAAAATTAGTAGTAAATCCATTGTTCCCTTTTGAAGGACAGTCGTTAAATAGGATCTTATGTCTTGTTTCACTGTCACAATGTGAGCCTGAATCTTACTAAGAAACTGTAAATTCAAAACACTTGTTAAATACAAATATGTTTTCTTTACACCATCAAAAATGGTATAAAGAACAAAACTTAATTACTAAAATAACATTTATTGACAGATTATGTACAAATTAATAAATATAAGTGTACATCAACTTCTTTTCTCTTTCATTATTAGCATCACTCTTGATAAAATTCAGCAGCAAACACAAATTCATGTTGAATTTTAGATTTACACATGTAGATAAAATATTTGGAGGGAACGGCTGAATTGCTTAAATCATCTTTTCATAGCTAGTAATTAATACTTATTTTCAAATTAAGTATGATTTGCTAAATACTTTTTCAAGGGCTACTTTTAGAAAGAGCATCATTTAATTATGTATGGCAGAAACAATTAGGATATGTTTCTAAGATAATACATTCTGTTAACTTCAACTTTGCAACATAAAATATTTTGTCATTTTCTTGTAGTTTCTGAATTTCTTGGAAAAAAATCCATGTTTGCTAGTCTGGAAATTAGGATGAAAATGGTATATACTTAAAATATATTGGAAATGTGAAATTAGAAGCATTTGAGAGGGCAATTAAATACAGACTATTTTGAACAAAGTTTCTTTTTCACAATTGACAAATAAGTCACTTTGTCTCAAACCCTTTCAAAAATACTTCATTAATGTAATTTGGAATAATCAGGAAATAAAAACTGTTCAGTGTTTAAAAATGTAAAACAGATATATTTTCATTTATTAAAGCACAAAACATCAAAAGCAATTCCTTAGGATAGAGGGCATATTATTTCAACATACTTTTAAATTAGAAAATGTTTGATGGTCTTATAGCCTCAAAGAAAAATACTAATGAAATTAACAAAAAGATTTCCCCCCAACTCTGTAGTCAACTGTCACTTCTGTGCTACTACAGTTCTTACAAAATCAGGACAAAATGACTTTGGGATGTGTTTTCCTACATCTGGTGTACAATATATGCTGAAGTACCTTCACACTAAGCAATTAAGTTCAAAGATTTAATTAAGAGGAAGAAGAAAATGTTCTCCTTTCTTTTTCAGGTCTACTACCTAATTTTTCCTTATTTAACCAACATATCTTAGATTAGCATAAACAGAATCATATGTATTCCCTGTCTGTTCTCTTCCTCCAGAGCACGTAAGATTTAAAGGAAATGAACACCAAGCTGCTTCTTTCTTCCAATTGTAGCTATTCCACAGCAATTCAGGATATAGATAAATCCATACATGTCTGTCTTGTTTTGAAAAGTTGAATTTAAACATCCATACACAGCTGGTGCAAGTGTAAACTACTAAAACGCGGAAAAATCATTTTACTTTGCTTGGTAAAGTTTAATATATGCATACCGTATGACCACTCCTATGTACAATACAATATAGACTAGAAAAATTTCTCCTCCTCCTCCCTGGGAGGCATGTCCAAGTTCATGGCTCTGTTGTTCACAATAGCAGAAAAACTGTAAATAATTCAAAAGACCAACAACAGTGGATACGCTAAACCACTCGTGGGGTACTTATATACTGGAACATATTATTAGATGGAAAAATCAATTAACTACAGTAATTGGCACCAACAAGGAAGATTTTTTAAAAACAAATATTAAATAAAAAATACGATTCTTCCCACTGATTTCAATTTTTAAAAAAGGCAAACTAAACATACGTTGTTTAGGAATACAGCCAAATGTAGTAAAATTATAAAGAAAACCAAAGCAATTATTAGCCCCAAACTCAGGGGAGAAACTGTTTTGAATGAGGAAAGAGGGTACAAGATAATATAATGTGAAATTCAAAGGTGCCTGAAATGTTTTATTTCTCAAGTTGGATAATGGGCACACACATGATCAAGTTTTTGGTGGGTTTTGTTTTTGTGTTTTACAGCAGCTCTCACTTTTTGAAATTCATATTCTATCTCACAATAAAACAAAGAAAATGGAAAGGAAACTGAATTTAGCCATATAACTGATTAGAAAATTGCTAGTAACAATTCTGATTAGTCTCAGAGTAGCCTATGCACTGTTTGTCTTCCCCTAACCAATAAACTAGCAGACAAAGGTGCAAAAGAGTGCGTGTGTTAAAGTGCAGAGTAAACCAGGAGCAGCAGCATTTCTAATGTGCGTGGTGCTAATACTAAGTTTATCAGAACTATGTTACAGTACAGATGAGAGTTTCAGCAGTGGTTCTCAACAAAACTGCAGTGGATTTTAGCCAAGAAAAGGAAGTATGATGCAGCAGGTGGACAATACACTCAGAGAATAAGTGTCAGAATGGTGGTATGGAGAGGATGAAAAAGCTTCCCGCCCCCCTGCTGACCCCTGCCAGTTGTGTTAGTTCCTTAAAAGAGCAAGACTGTTTTCTTCCATCTCGCCTTCCCCTCCACCAATCCCCTACTCTCACTCCCTAGGACAATACAAGGCCACCTTAAATATATACACGTTTACACTTTTTTGAAGAGTCCAGTCATCATAATTCACTCACACCTTGAACAACTTATTTTTTGAGCACCCACAATGTGGCAGGCACCAACTTTCCAATAGAGGAGTACACAAAACAAAAATCCAAAGTTCAAAAAATTCAAAAATATCTAAATAAAACAGAAGCCACTTATCTGATAGGATTCAATACCATGGTTAGTCTGCTCCTGGAAAAACAAATTTATTTGTTTTAAATTAAAATGCCCGAAATTTGTGCATATACATACACATCCAGGTTTCATTCACCAATCTTTTCATAAAGAATTTGGTCTATTTCTTTACCTAAGAGCCCATTGATTGAAATTCTACATCATCTTCCTTCTTTACACATAATGAATTGTGTACCATTTCCAGGCTTAGTTTCTTTTAAGTAGAACAAGATTCAGGACAGGCTAAAAGTTATAGTTAAAGACACTTCAGCTGAGATTAAACTTTTGGGGATTTTTGTAATTTTTTTTCTCCCATCCTCAATTTCCCATAATTTAAGGGTAGCTCTTATTTTGTTTTTTAGACTTTTTTGGTGTGGACATTTTTTAAAGTCTTTGTTGAATTTGTTACAATATTGCTTCTGTTTTATGGTTTTTTTTTTGACTACTAGGCATGTGAGTCCTTAATTCGCCCACCAGGGATCATACCTGCACCCCCTGCATAGGAAGCTGAAGTCTAAACCGCTGGACCACCAAGGAAGTCCCTTAACAGTTGTATCATTTGTCTTTGGTGAAGCATTTTAAAACATTCAATTTAGTTTCTCTAGAAATAATTTCTTTGCAAACTTATCTGATACCTCTTTATGAAATTTTTAATTGTTACATCATTAAAATAATAACTGCAACTGACGTAAGTTTCAGAACTGACATCTTTCGGGTTTTAACTCTCAAATTGCTGATAAGCACATAACTCAGGATTACGACAACAAAGAGTCCGACACGACTTAGCGACTAAACCACCACCACATAACTCAGCTGCTGGAAGCAAAGATGAGCTGACTTACTTATCAGAGAGGAACCCACTAGCCTTAAACACTGTTGTCTTTGGCATCAGTCACGAAGAAAATGGAGAAGTTCTGTTCACCCAGCGTCAGTTAGTGGGAGGCTGGTTGAGAGAATTTATAGAATCAAATCCACAACAACAAGTGGTGATGAGCAAGGGAACTTGCCACCTGGAAAATACTGTGGAAAGAAGGCTCCTAAGAGGAAGATTTTACGCTATAAGATCCAACTGATAGCAGTTTGGGAGGGACTTAAATTCTGCCCTAAAACACATGGGGGTTTTAGTCTGTGAATCAGGTAACAGGTGCAAAATAAATACCTAGGACCTTCTTATCCTCCCACCACCACTTATTACACTGTAAAAATATATAGAGATAAATGATAATAATACAAAAAGCACTGATTACAATTAGCAAGAAGAATGCTGTGTTTCTGATGATGAGTCCCCAAAGAAGAGCAGACAACTCAGATTAGTGACTGATTGAAACCTATTGGCATCACCCTATCAAAGTCTGTTTATAAGAGTGAAAACCTACATGGCCCTAGATCTCACTCTGCAAACTGAATGAAATAAACAGCTGACAGATCTGAGTTTTCCAATACCCCTCCAGAGAGGAAAACGCAAGACTGTAGCATAAAGGGGCCCCAGCAACCCAGCAGAAGCTGGAGAGGAAGGGCTCTGGGCTCCCCACTTTGGGGAAACCACCCTCTCCTAGTAATAGGACGAGCAGGGCCAGAAGCCTTACAGGCGCGCTGCAAGCCAAAGCTGGAGGCTATGTATGGACCTGTGCCCATCAGGGCCGTGATGTCTGTAAAGAAGTCACTTTGAAAGGGGCGAAAGAACAAAAACATAAACATGCAAGAACAAAATAATAGAAACGAATACATTGTAATTAAATTTAAAAATGAAAAATAAAGCAAGCCTGATCCGTGCATCCCGTCCACCCCCCTCACTGGCCCCCCTGTACCATCCCCACCTTTTGGTGGTCTTGAGCCTCGAGGCCAAGGTCGAGGAGGCGCAGGACTGAGCCCACCTCGAGGTTTAGTCTTTCCCTCTAAGGAAACTTGACCCAGAAGTAAAGGCTTCAAGCCTGTCCTCCCCCTCATTCCTGCGGAAGAAAAGGGACACTGCGGCCGTCAGAGCGGCGCCGGACACTCACCGTGTTCAGGCCACCCGATTTCCAGCAAGGTGGGAGCAGGCGGCCTCTCCAACCCCACTCCTCTCCTCCCTCCATTCTGAACCTTCTCTCGTGGACCTACTTTAGGCTGAAGGAATATTATTCCAGTAGTTCCTGAACCCAGATTTTTTTTTTTTTTTAAGCGTGTAGCTTCCTCTCACTATTCCTCTCCTTCTAGTCCATTCCAGCCACCTCGTGTCGCACATGCTGGTATTCACACACCTCACCTTGCAGGCTGACTCCCCCGGGGGCTTGTATACCTCTACCCAAGCTTACCTTCATTTTGCTTCCCCACACCCCACCCCGCCGCAGGAGTTTGCGATATACTGGTCGTCAACAGCGATGGAAGTAGAGGCACCACTCAGGGCAGTACGACCTGCCTTCCTGCGCATGCCCAGTCCGACAGCGAGTTTTCTCTCTCCCCCTGTGACAGCAGTGCGCAGGCTCGGATTTGAAATGGAATCGCCCATCACACACTTGCCATGAGAAATGTGCGACAGGATACCTTTGTCCGGCTGATCCAGTGATTTGCTCCCCTGAACTTTTAAACAGGTTGTTTGGCATAGAGTTCGGTTTTCGTTTGAAATAAACTTTAATAATAATTGAGTTTTGAGAATGTCACAGCATTCAATGGGATAACTAGAGAAATATTTGTGTTGAGGTAAAAATCAAGGTTTGGAGGAAAACAGACAAGATTTAGAATCACTGTTCTTCACAGTCGAGGCATGTGGATTTCACAGTCTTGTCTTTTAGTTGTGTTTTTAATTTGTATTTTAATTCTATTCATTAAATAGAAATAAAGGCCACTCCCTGAGTACCATCATTACTACCCTTTCAAAAAGGGCGTTTCAATCCCACCAAAATGAGAAGGCTATAAAAAACACTGAATTGCTTGAATTTAAACCTTACCAAAAACTTACTGTGGTTGTGCTCTCTGAAGCTGTTCAGAGTGCCCTTGATGTTTCTATTTTTGTAGACTGCAGAACAATGGTTAATCAAGCTTTGCCTATGGGCGCATATCCATATTTTTTATAAAACCAGTGTAAATAAATAAAACAGGTTACGTGCAATTCCAAGCAAGTGTTAGTTTCTCTACCTCTTGCGTCTAACACTAAGTACTAACTACCCCTCACAGATAAAAGGAAGACTCCCAACTTAGGATATTCAGAGTATCCAAAATTTTATTTTGCCCATTAAGGACATTAACCCTAAATTTCCTATTATCCTAATTTCTTTTAAAAAATAAAATTTTAACACAGAACAATAAAGTAGAACATTAAAGAGTAAATGGCATACCTTAATATAGAATGCATTTAGGATTATAAAAATAACTACATTGTCCTTATTTTCCTTTTTTCATCATAGGTTAGCGACCCTTGTATCATCTGTTTAGAGACCACTGTGAGAGATACTGCTGTGGATCACATTATATGTAATAGAGTTGTCTCAGTCCATTCAGGCGGTTTTAACAAAAATATCATAGACTGAGAGGCTTAAACAGCATTCACTTCTTACCGTTCTGGAGGCTGCGAAGTCCAAGATCAAGGTGCCAGCAGGTTTGATATGTGGTGAGAGCCCACTTCCTGATTCTTAGCCATCTTCTTGCTGGGTCCTCACATGGAGGAAGGGATGAGAGAGCTCTGTGAGGTCTCTTTTCTAAGGGCACCAATCCTACTCATGGGGGCTTCACCCTCATGATCTAACCATCTCCCCAAACCCTATCTCCTAAGATCGTCACATTAGGGTTAGGATTTTAACACATGAATTTCGTGAGAACACAAACATTCAGTCCGTAACAGTAGTTTCAGCACACAAAGCTCCATACTTTCTGAGCAGTCTGTCTTCATCCCTTCAAACTGAGGTATGTACTAGGTCTTATAAATAGACCTTGATTTTACAAAATGTATAGGGAATGGGCTTCCCTGGTAGCTTAGCAGTAAAGAATCCACCTGCCAATGCAGGACCCATGAGTTCGATACCTGGGTTGGGAAGATCCCCTGGAGAAGGAAGTGGCAACTCACTCCAATATTCTTGGAAAATTCCAGGGACAGAGGACCCTGGCAGGCTGCAATCTACGGTATCACAGAGAGTTGGACACAACTCAGCCACTAAACAACAACAAAATACAAGGAGTTACTCTATATTGTTTTATAAACCTAAGTCAATCTAGCTCCCTCTAAAACACCACATATCAAAACCAAAGCTGCTAAATGCTACAGTAATCAGTGTTTTACACTGCATGTTTAGAATTAGGCTTCATAAAAATTGTTACATGTAAATTAGCAACTTGACACAAATAGTTGCATTAATATACAAGCAAATGGAAAATAGTTAACTGGCATTCTACATTACATACTATAAACAAATTAACATAGCATCTAAGTGTACCTTTTATTCTGAAATCTCCTCCATGTAGAGCCCAGGTCTTTTCTCTTAAGTACAATTTCACCAGTTAGAATTTTATTGATTAGATCATGTCCTTCATATATAACCTATATTTCTGTACATCTGAGATTTCTAATATTGGCTTAATAAAAAAGAAAAAAAATCACAAAACATCAGCAAAATAATATGAGACTCTTTTAGGATTTTGGCTTATTTTCTTCATAACCTTTTACAGTTTTTCATGCATATGAAAGCTAACAGTATTTTTTTTTAATCATATTGTCTATAAAGAGTCTTTCTAAAGTATTCAACTAGCTTTTCTTAGAAACAATTTTCCCATCCAACTCCTATTTCATTAATTTGTGTAACATTTAATGCAATTACATAATTATAATAACAACCAGCATAAATCAGTTTAGAAACAAACACAACTGATTTTTGGCAAACCCCCAACTGTGACTAGTGGAAGCAGAAACCTGTAACTTACTGAAAGGAAGCCTGCTAGCTCCAGTGAATGCTAGTGGCCTTGGGTCGGTATGTTTTGCAGAAGAAAGAGAGAGTTTTGATTAATGTATTAAATATAAAAAACAAAACATATGTTTGAGTTAACTATTTTCTCATTTACTTTCCATTATTCCACTAGAATAGCTAGTAGTTAATCATGAATAGAATACTAACATTTTAGCATTGCCACATTATTAAATGAAATAGGGAAAGTTATAATAATGATATTCTTTACAATTTTTTAAAAGCAAAACTGTATCTGGAATATCTTGGCTTTGAATAAAAGAGACTATGGTCTGGGGCAGCAATATTAGATCTACCCTGTTTCCTACTTAAATTTTCAAGCTGACCATAGACAAATCAGAACACAGACAAACATTGTTTCATCTGTATGTCCTTTTTCAAACATTCTTTATCTGTCTCACTCTTTTCACTTACTGCTTCTTCCAATCCCATTTTAAGTATTTTTAGCTGGTCAAATACCCTTCCTTTTTGAAATCTATAATCCTCTTCCTTCAAAATTCTTCCACATCTTAGTTCTTCCCTATGGCAGTCCATCAGATTCTATTTTTGCTAGGTTAATGGGTTAACAATTAATAAGTTAAACCAACATGAATATATTAATGGGGTTTAATAACATGAATATCTAACATATGTACATGAGTTAGTGTGTCACGGCTAATGGGTTTTAATAGAAATCTTATGGAGATAATCTCTTACTCTAAAAGATGTAGTTAAGGGTAAGATTTTAATAGGTGTTATAGAAGACTTAGGAATTGGGAGAGAATTTTCAGTGACTGTACTTCTTAGCCCTCTTTAAAAACTAATACTATGGAAACCACCTCATTATACTAATCACTAGGGCTGACTCTTAATTCCTTGCTCCAAAGATGTACAACTATCTTTACTAAAGAAGGGCAAATTCAGAAGTTGCATCTAAACTAAAAAATACCTTTATTTTATTTTGATCCAGAAAGTCAGTCTTTGTGTGTCAATCTGTGTGTGTGTGTGTGTGTGTGTGTGTGTGTGTGTGTGTATTTTGGGCATACTTGTTAAAGTGTAAATTTCCAATGGAAAAAGAACATGCTATATATAATTCCTAGAGGAATACTGACGTCACTCTAGAGGGGTTACTCCTAGTAGTATAGCTAGAGCAACGTCCTTATTAACAGACATCTAGTCAACTGTAAAGCACAAGCCATTGGTGCCAAGTTTTCCCCAAAACTTAGAGGCAAAAATTAAAGCAAACAACCCCTCCCCTCAAATGTAAAGCTCTCCAGTCTTGCACAGCTTGGCAGAATCTCTTCCCGCTCTTTCTTTCCCCCAAACTCCATAAATTGGGAGTAACAAATCTTGTTTTAGGCCATGCCAGTTTAGAGCAAGCACAGTTAAATCTTTGTTATTTTGGAGATAAAGTGTAAGTTAATGGACAGTGGTACACATCTCATCCCATTTTCCAATAATTCACAACTATTTGTGAAGTTTTCTGTCTTCAGATCTGAGTGAGATCTGAAGATCTGAGTGAAACAATGGTACTTATACAAATTTATCACTACCTCCTTAAAGTGAAATTATTTTTAAAAACTTCTCTTCAGTTGTTCAGTGTTTTTCATAACATAATTTACTACAACTTCTTGCATTATCAAACCTGGTTTATTTTTAAAATATGTGTTGTTTGTCCTTACTCATCTAAGAGTTATAATTTAACAAGCATGCCTGAAATATGCACATGTGTATATATAAAGGCTTTTTAGATCAAAATAAAATAAAGGTTTTTCCTAGTTTTAAATGCAATTCCTGAATTTGCCCTGCTTTTTGGTGGGATAGTTTTGTGGTCTGTCTTCCATGCAAGCAATTAGGAGTCAGCACTAATGATTAGGTGTCTACCAAAGTATGCTTCTGAACTATCTTCGTTTCTATGGTTTTGAAGCCTTAGAGAAAGATTACATGTTTCCTTCAAGGTAAACCACTAAAGGAAATTATAAAACTGGTGTTTTTCTAAAGCCTCTTTGAAAATATATTGACACTGAGGTTGATAGCCTGCATTACTACTGGTTTGTAAGCAAGGTTTGCAAAGAAAACTGACTATATACACAGTTCATTTTAGAAGTCTATTTAAAGGCTTTGGGTTGGTAAAAGTGGTTTATTTCTAAAAATATTCAATTAGAGAATCTATCCATACAAAAAGGTAAGTTAAAGAGTTTCACTGATCTAGATTCCTGCATCCTATCAGGATTGGCCTGTCTCTCATTGTTTGATTGCATAAATAGATGAATCCTTGGAAAACTGGAGAATCTCAGCCAATGGGACAACATGGTATGTAATTATGCCAATTAACTGAGATGTTCCCATTTTTCTGTAACCAGTATGAGTAATAATAAATTAACATCTCTCACATTGAGGCTGGAGTCTTAGAAATAGTAGAGTCTTTTTTATGCACACACATACCCCATTAAAATAATTGCATTTAAGAGTTAACAAATAACATTTAGAATTTTGGTTCTCTGTTATCGTTCTCTCATGTCCTTTTTTCTGTTCCCAATCTGGCAGAGGGACTTTCCTTGTGGCTCAGCTGGTAAAGAATCCACCTGCAATGCAGGAGACCTGGGTTCAATCCCTGGGTTGGGAAGATCCCCTGGAGAAGGGAAAGGCTACCCACTCCACATTCTGGCCTGGAGAATTCCATGGACTATATAGTCTATGGGATCCCAAAAAGTCAGACCCGACTGAGCGACTTTCACTTTCCCTTTAATCTGGCAGAGGGAGGAACAGGTGTAAAGGGTGTTGGGAGGACTGGATGGAAATGATTTTGAGTAGAACAGAATAACAATTAAGAAAAAGATCAAAGAAACAAAATCTCTGGGTTGTGAAGAAACTGAAAAAAAAGATGTCCTTATAGAACTTTTATTTGAGCAGAGAGAGGCAGAAAGTAAACAATAGATGTAATAAGAAAATAAATAGAATGTTTTCTTTAAGATGGGAGGTGCTGAAAAAAGTAGAGCAAGGAAAATGTTGTGGAGACTTGCAATTTTAAATGCATTCAACAAAAAAAAGGGGAAAATACTTGGCTCTAATTCTTGGGGTGAAGTGGGGGGTTAGAAGATAGCCCTGGCAGAAAGACCTTAGAGATTTTTGGATGAGCTCTTGCTTTTAAATAAATAAGGAGAGAAATCACCAATCCCTGCCCTCCACCTGCTTTCTCTTCATCCATCCAGCAAATGCTGGCAAGATTCTTAATCTCACTTCTCCAAACAAACAATACTGAAATGGTGCAGGCGTTTCAGTAAAGATCCACTTTTTGTATACTTATTTTTAAAACGTATAGACACATACAAAGAAACTCTGTGTCCAGCATCTTCTCACTGCGAGGCATTGTGCTGGCTATTTCCCCCATACAATACTTATACACATGTCCATCCTACAGATATTTCTCCTTGAAAACAAGCTTTCTGTGTTATACACTTCTGTATCTTACTCAAGGATTATTTGTTGACTGAATAAATGAATTCATTCATTCATTCATTTCTGAGCACTGGATTTGGCCAAAACAGGGGTGGGGGGTTGGGGGGTGGGAAAGGTTAGTTTTACCATGTACTAAAGGAGGCAACTGTTGTGTTCCATTTAGAGCAAATGTATCAATTTAGAGGTGATTTAAAAGTTATTTTTCATTCCCATTAATCTTAAACTATGGATAGCAGACTTTGGAAGAAAATGTTTTTCCTCCCCTTTGTACTAAATGCATGAGTAGGTTCAAATGTATTATTTATCTTACTTCATGAACACACAACCAACCTATCCAATTCTGCATGTCCTGCATATGTGAATACGTGTGTAAGTGTATAGAAGAGTCTATGTAGAGCTATTTTTGGATACTATGATACATTTTCTTGGTGAAAAATTACTACAGCATCTTCGATTACAATTTAATATTTTAGTATAGAATGCTTTGAGAAACTGGCTCAATATGTAGAATATCATAATTTAGTATCTTTTCAACAATAAAAAGAACCTAAATAGATGTTGGCAAATAGTCTTATATTTTAACTTTAGATTATTGTTAATAATAGTTAATATTTATTATCTTTGTATACTATTTATGACCTTCAACTATTTATATTGATTATTTCATTAAATTCTTAACAGCAATGAAGTAGATACTATTAATATTCTTATTTTAAAGATGAGGAAATTGAGAGGTAGAAAGTTATCCATGATTAAATGCTAGTGAATGAAACAGTTGGAGCCCCCACACAAATCCTTATTGCTCTAAATTCCATTCTTTAAATATTGGTGTATGTCATTCCTACTTTAATAAATAGCCATAGAAATGCCAGATGCTTTATGAACCACCTGAGAGGGTTTTGAGATGCCCTTGAGACTTCAGGAGAAGTTGAAAGGGATTACGTTAATCTATATCACTTAATCTCAATTTTTTATTAGCTAGAACTAACCATACGAGAATACTTCTTGACTTTTGTTTCTTCTAGCCTTCAGAACAATGGCAGCTTTGCTCGTCACTGAATGTCTGTGGGAACTAAATAAAGTGAAAAAAAAAATTTTTTTTTTAAAGAGTCACTTTTCTTATTTCCTTTAAAGATTTCCTGAAGCAGGATTTGATGCCTTGGAAACGTTCAGATTCGAATTCTTTAATTTTCTTCAAAACATTCATGCGAATTCCTAATGATTAGTAATGCTATATGGGCTTCCCAGGTGACTCAGTGGTAAAGACTCTGCCTGCAATGCAGGATATGTGCAGGAGAAGAGAGTTCAATCCCTGGGTCGGGAAGATCCCCTGAAGAATCCCATGGACAGAGGAGTCTGTCAGGCTACAGTTCATGGGTTCGCAGAGTCTGACACAACTTGGCTACTAAACAACAAGTAATGCCATATAAAATCAACAATACTGTTCTACTTAGGTAGTTTCAGGAAAGAAAGACCGGAGAAGGCAATGGCACCCTACTCCAGTACTCTTGCCTGGAAAATCCCATGGATGGAGGAGCCTGGTAGGCTGCAGTCCATGGGGTTGCGAAGAGTCAGACACGACTGAGCAACTTCACTTTCACTTTTCACTTTCATGCATTGGAGAAGGAAATGGCAACCCACTCCAGTGTTCTTGCCTGGAGAATCCCAGGGACAGGGGAGCCTAGTGGGTTGCTGTCTATGGGGTCACACAGAGTCAGACACGACTGAAGCGACTTAGCAGCAGCAGCAGGAAAGAAAAACAAAGGCTATTCTTTAGGATTCAAAACAAAAATGAAAAATACATGGAGTGTTTTAAACCTCTAAATCTAGTTTAATTGATATTGTTTGAGTGTACTCTAAAATATATCAAACGTGATAACATAGCTATGAAGCACTGCAAAACTGCAGCAGCTAATCTTGTCTAAGGGCTTCCCTGGTGGCTCAGATGGTAAAGAATCCACCCGCAATGTGAGAGATTTGGGTTCAATCCCTGGGTTGGGAAGAACCCCTGGAAGAGGGCATGGCAACAAACTCCAGTATTCTTGCCTGGAGAATCCCCATGGACAGAGGAGCCTGGCAGGCTATAGTCCATGGGGTCGCAAAGAATCAGATGCAACTGAGTGACTATGCACAATCTTGTCTAAGACTATAAGAAGCCAGAGAGGATCCTGCCTTCAGGATCAGGGGCAGGGGCAGCACACAGAGGAGAGAACTATAGATGGTGGCCCTTGGTGATCTGTCTTAGCATCCAACTACACTTAGTTTCTTGCTACTCTGGCAGTCTAACCTTTATCTACCTGTTCTCTCCTCTTGATTCAGGACTGCCAGTGGTTAGTATACTTTCTGAAAAGGAAGTATTAAAAAAAATAATAATAATAAAAATAAAATAAAACCCCCAGTTGGGACAGAGTTTTGTTGCCATTTCAGATTTACCAGGTAGTGTGACTATTGCTGTTGCTTTACATTGGCTCTCTTGCTGTAGTTCTCACCTGCTTTCCACAGTTCCATAGGCAACTGCAGACTCTGGAGGAAGAGTAGGAAGCCCTTCTAATCCTAATACAGTCATACCCCAGAAATGTTGCAGATTCGGTTCCAGAGCACTGCAGTAAAGAGAATAATGCAAAAAAGCAAGTCACACACATTTTTTGGTTTTCCTGTGCATATATGAAAGTTACGTCTACACTATACTAAAGTCTATTAAGTGTGCAATAGTATTATGTCTTAAAATATATATATACCTTAATTTAAAAATATGTTATTGCTAAAAATCCTGATCATCATCTGAGCTTACATTGAGCCACAATTTTTTCCAGTAGTAATGTCAAATATCACTGATCACCATGATATATTTAACATTAATGAAAAATTTTGAAGTATTACAAGAATGACCACAATGTGACACAGAGACATGAACTCAGTCAATGTTGGAAAAAAGTTCCTGTTAGACTTGCTCATTGAGGGTTGCCACTAACCTTCAATTTGTAAAGAATGCAATATTTGTGAAGGGCAACAAAGAGAAGCATGATAAAAGGGGGTCTTCCTGTATTTTCTTTGCATTTCCCATGTCCCCAGCTGGGTGAGCTAGAGATCATATTCATGGATAATGGTTACTGATCATTTGACTGTTCTTATGTAGGAAAATCCAAGTGTCAATTTGTTATCACTGTCAAACTATCAGTTTTCCCAAATAGAGAATTGACAATCCAATCACTTCCCTTCACATACACACACCAATGAATGAGTGGTTATACCAATATTATGTTCAGTTGATCAATAGAATACAATCTGCTATAATGGCAGCCCACTCCAGTACTCTTGCCTGGAAAATCCCATGGACGGAGGAGCCTGGTAGGCTGCAGTCCATGGGGTTGCTAAGAGTCGGACACGACTGAGCGACTTCACTTTCTCTTTTCACTTTGATGCATTGGAGAAGGAAATGGCAACCCACTCCAGTGTTCTTCCTTGAGAATCCCAGGGACAGGGCAGCCTGGTGGGCTGCCGTCTCTGGGGTCACACAGAGTTGGACACGACTGAAGTGACTTAGCGTAGCATAGCGTAATCTATTACAGTTCTTTCAGAGTTCTAGTCAAAACTTGTTCTGTTAGGAACACCCATTTCTGTCCCATATCTACTTTGGTTTTATGTCAGGGATATGTGATACAATATGTAGTTCCCATGAAACTGGATATATCTGGGCTTCCTTCATAGCTCAGTCAGTAAAGAATCTTCCTGCAGTGCAGGAGACCTGAGTTTGACTCCTAGGTTGGGAAGATCCCCTGGAGAATGAAATGGCAACCCACTCTAGTATTCTTGCATGGAGAATCCCAAGGACAGAGGAGCCTGGCAGGCTACAGTGTATGGGGTTGCAAGAGTTGGATATGACTTAGCAACTAAATCACCACCAACCTATATCTAGCTCACTGCTGAACTTCCCCACAAGTTCACTTACCAAGAATTAATTTTAACATTAGAGAATGATATCCAACAATATCTAATGACTCCTGAACAGTGGAAGAAGGCAGTGCCCAGTGTGATTTAAGACAGAGAACTTTCATCTGGAGGCCACGGACACTCTAGGAATCACTGAGCCATCTCAGACAAAAGATGTCTTCCCAAAATCCAGTCATAATACCAGCAGCTGATTCAGTGCCTCTCCTGTTTCTGCTTCTCTGAGTCAGCTGTTTAACCATAATCAGCTTTCCTTTTCTTATCAGTCTGCCTCCCTGCCATTTTGATTACACCCTAACTCCATAGCCATTATCAAAATTTTATCCCTTAGTTCCAACTTGCTTCTGATTTCAAAAGCCTAATAATCTTGTCAGATTTTAGTATCAGTATCTCCCTTTCTTAATTCTGGCCTCTTCCATTCTCTAGCCTCCCACCAGTTCCTACAGACTTCAACTATCTCTTTGTATAATACTATATGCATGCATGTTTGCTCAGTTGCTTCAGTCCTGTCCAACTCTTTGCGACTCTATGGACTGTAACCCACTAGGCTCCTCTGTCTGTGGGATTTTCCAGGCAAGAATACTGGAGTGGGTTGCTGCCCTACTCCAGGGATCGAACCCACATCTCCTGCATCGCAAGCAGATTCTTTACCACTGAGCCTCTGGGTAAGCCCTATAGTACTACTACTACTGCTGCTACTGCTGCTAAGTCGCTTCAGTCGTGTTAGACTCTGTGTGACCCCATAGAAGGGTCCTCCGTCCCTGGAATTCTCCAGGCAAGAATACTGGAGTGGTTACCATTTCCTTCTCCAATGCATGCATGCATGCTAAGTCACTTCAGTCGTGTCAGACTCTGTGCAACCCTGTGGACAGCAGCCCATCAGGCTCCTCTGTCCACGGGATTCTCTAGGCAAGAATACTGGAGTGGGTTGCCATTTCCATATAGTACTACATACATAAAAATAAAACCCAAAAATGTCAGTCTCTCTTTTCAGATAGAATTACAAGATTTACCCATTAAATATGTCTCTAAAATACTTCCATAAACAAGAATTACATTCATGATTCAGTAGATAGGACTTTCAAGTTCACTGATTAACAACAAAAAAATTTTTGAGCACATACTCTGTGGCAATGATTTTAGATGAACATACATTAAACTTCAAAATACATTTGTTTGCCAAAGTGTGTGTATGTGTTCAGTCATTCAGGCGTATCCAACTCTTTGGGACCCCATGGACTGTAGCCCGCCAGGCTCCTCTGTCCATGGAACTTTTCAGGCAAGAGTACTGGAGTGGGTTGCTGTTTCCTATTCCAGGTAAGCATTAATCTTGAACACTGGATTTTGAAGTAACCAGTTTCTATAGCTAATGTGAGATATGGATATAACTTAACAGTGCCTGCTGAACAGCAAGCCCACTTAGACAATGTAAAATATTAGTCATCTCTTAAACATTTCATATTGAAAAACAGAATTCTCTTGGCTAATGTTAGTCTTTTCTGGATTATTTGATTATCTGGCTACTGTTAGGCAATAGTAGTTTCTTAAACATGACCTGTGACTGATTCATCTGTCCTCTCCATAACTCTTTCCTTGCAACTAGCTCATCCATATATGATTATTTAGAGAACACACAACAGCCAGCAACAGACAATATGAAGGTATTTAACTATACCATCCTTCTACATATGTCATTAATCCATACTTTTGTGTGTCTTGAGTTTTTATACCAATTCCTTCCTCTTTGTTGTTGTTCTTGCTTTCTGTATTGCTGTTTTGAAATTGAAAGATAATATACAGAGAACAAAGAACATAAAATACACTAATTGTAAGTGAGTAACGATTACTATTTTTACACCCATGTAACCACCCTTAGATCAAAAACATAGAACATTTCCTAGGCTATTTTCCGCACCCTGTTCCCATCCTCTAAGCTCTGCTTTACCCTTATTTTGCTATCCTTGGTGGACTTTTATGGCTCATAAACATCAGCTTCCTACATCCCTTCCTATCTTGACATGACTTTAAACATTCTCTTGGAATAATTTTGCAGCTCCCTGTAAACTTACAGCTGCCATGACTTCCCAGCCAGAGAAGGAAAGCAATTTGATCTAAACATTTTGCAAGGAAGTTTAACACTGGGCATATCTAAGTATGTATGGCTAAATCTAATATCATTCGCTTTTAAATGTATTCCCACATAATTTGGGGAAATCCCTAAAAGCAGATATGTCAGACATAGCTGTTCCTCTGACTACCACAATGCCATCACGCACGTATTCTCAGAAAACAAAGAAAGTCATTCAGATTCCCAAGACAATTCCTGAGGATCGATTGGGTTCTGACTTTTCTTTGAATGATAGCAGTGTGGAGCTCCGAGCCCTGCTCCGCAATGTTTTTAACTGGCCCTCAGACTTTCAAAATTTTGGATCTAGAAATGTCAGCTTTTGTTCCATTTCAGTTTCGGTTTGACTTAGTCCAAACTTTGTCATATACCTCTTGAATACTGGTATGTGAAAAATAAGCTACTATACTGAAGCTTACCACCTGCGTTTGGAAAATACTTAAGGGAGCAAGGGTGTATTGGTTTGTAGGATTTTTCAAAAATGTGCCCATTTTATTGGAAGTTTCATGTAAAGCATGCTTCTGTGTTTTTGTACTTGTATAAGTTTAATTATTTGATGGACGCTTATAGAACTACAGCAATTGAACCATCACAAATCTTCAGTCTGAACACACTGTCATCCAATCTTTAAAGTCATTTCAGAAAAAAAATTATTTGCAATTATAATTCACATTACCAAATACAATTTACAGAAAATAAAAACAATTTTTATCACCTTGCATACATAGAATGTATTAGGCCTGAATGTTAAGGTCAATATAAATATATAAGTACTCAAGTATAGTTTTGTGAAATAATGTAACAATTATGAAATCTGTGTTATTTTAACTAATCTTAAAGAAGTAATTGGGTAAACAACACCTTGTTTCTGGAACTACTAACTAGCAAAATAGACCTAGATGACAGGCTGAATCAACATGTTTCCTCTAACATAAATTGAAGTTAAAGCCTCTATTTAGAAAGCAAAACCATAAAGGAAACCTAAGAGGCTTTTAGGAAATTCAATAAAATTGATGAAAAGCATCAGAATTTGGTAATTACTCCTACTTGGGACCTGTCTTCTTGCTGTGTGTCTTTTAGGATTTTAAAAATTGTAGAGATGACCAAGATGGTCATGTGTACCCCTTTCTCACAGATAAGTGATTGAGAAAAAACAAATTCAGCTTAAACCTACATGTCTTCTACATTGAATTTTTTCAAATACAACACAACCCATGTTTGGAATGATTTTCTATCCTTAAGCAGATTGTGAGTTGCATTAAACTGCAAACCCCAGATAGCGAAAATACAACAGTATACTGTAGTTCTGAAGTGTCTCATAAACAGAGGTTGCTACAGTTAATGTACACACGTTTTTCAAAATTATTTCTGAAAGTTCTGTCTTTTGTGTGGGGGTGGTACTTTTATGCCCATAAACCTTTGGCGAAGGATGTGAAATATCCTGGGTCAGTTTCTGATGGTTTCTCCGTGTGAATAAATAATACACATATGCGGTGCCAAAGGATACTGGCAAAGCACCAATCGAGATTAAGCAGCTAAAGTCAGTGTCCTACCAAGTACTTTATGCAAAAATTAAGTACCTGAGCTGGTCGATATGGACTTAACATAAGCTAAGGTTTTTTTAAAAACGAGATACAGGTTCCTCTTCTAAATAACTAAATAAGAATATCTGCAAAATAAGGACCAGACATTTGCATGTTTTAAAGGCTCCTTGGGTGATTATAAAGTACAGCCAAATTGAGAACCTGGCTTAAGTTAAGAACAAGAAATTTAAAATAAGCTCCTTCTAACTTTGATGTTACACTCTTCCGGTAAAATCAAATGAAACACTTCACTGTCATGTACTATTGTGATACACGCCCTTAAATGTTTAATTAAAAATGTACTAAATTTGTTTTCTAAAAGCTGTACAATTTCACATACATTGATAAACATCAGTGTATACTGAATTTCTTCGAGGATGGAGATTATCTCATTATTGTGACAAACAGTACCTAATACGTCTAACTTTCTTAATTAAATTATTGTCAGTGACCCTCATCTGGTTCTACAGAGTACCACAGGGACAATTTCAAAGATAGAAAAAAAAGAATGGAAAGAACTTTCTTTAAATTGCTTCTTTATTCAAAACCACAGACACATATCCCTTTATAATTTATATTTTCTTAATCTCAAAACCACAGATGGGATTATTAGGTTAAATGAGCATGGCATTTGTGTTCCCTATAAATTTATTGTCATTAATAGCACCTTGGAATGCATTTGTAGCAAATAATCCATACATTCATGTTATGCATGATTATCAAATAACACATATGAAATTTAACTGTTCAAAATTCTTAACCAAGAAAATAAAATAATTTGACATTGGGGGATTATTTTATTAGACATTAGAAGGAATAAATAAAATAAAAACTTGAGGAAGGACCTGAAGTGTTTGATTTATTCATGAAACATTCACAATAATCCATAATATTCTGTAACTCTTAAACTTTTCAAAAGCACAGGCTCTGTTCTATTTTTGTTTTCGCTTCCACCAGTGCCAGAAGAGTAGCAGGCGCTGATTGTTAATTTGATTGAAAGCACAAATCATATGGTAAGACTAGGTTATGTATTTTCAGACATTTACAAATATATTTTATAAAAAATTCAAAATATCATCATTGAATATGTCTCATTGATCCCTGTTTGCTACATTACAAAAAAGAGTTCAAAATGTTCTGGATTTATAACCAGTTAGCTTTCCAAAATCAAAGTGGTGTTTAAATTTATTTTTCTTTCCCATAAAATTCAAATAAGTGTGAGAAAATGATAAATTACTATAGAAATCCATGTTTACAATGCCAAATTGTCAAAATATGAAATACACTTAATACCAACAGCCAACTTGTAGGTTATCTCCAAGTTAGTATTCAAATTATACATAGATACAGTTTTAAAATTACACTGATGGTTGTATTCTCTTGTATTCTTTCACTGTGCTTAAGCTTTCCAATCTACAATGTGGACATGATTATTGCTTCACTAGCTTGTTAAAATCTATAACGATACTACAAAACAAGAATACTTTAAGCGAATATATCTTTCAAAATTTCAATACAATTCAGTCAATGGATATTGACATATCAATTAAGTCAATTGATACAGTCAAACAGCACAATCTAGGGAATAAAATTCTAAATTTTATTAATAAGGGCAGAAATTTTTACACTCTCAATTCATAACATCTATTAGACTGAAACATTTGGGTGAAAAGTGAAAAATACAGAGAGTTCTCTAGTACTTGTTATATATAATGTAAACAGTCAGTTATATGCAACTGTTCTGATATTGAACTGAGCTTTTATCTGAAATGTTCTGGATTGTGTAAAACAGTACCGTGTGTTTTAGCTAACTTGAGGAGGCTGTGTGTCTACTTTGGCATTTCAGATAGCTTTTACATTCCTTGGTTGCAGAAATCATTTGTTAGCAGTTTAAATTTTCCTGATCTTCCAAATCATAACCACAAAATCTTTACTTTACTTTTAAAGTATACCTAGCTGTGACCCTGAGGTTGAGGAGATGAGTTTCTAGTTAGTTAGTAGTGACTTCAAAAAATATATAAGTTGGCTAATCTTTAAACTCATTGGGATGGGAAAGTTTTCAATTATTCTAATTTTACTTACAACAATTTGTTTATTAATTCTGAAAGGAAGTGTAAGTGAACCCTTAAAAATAAAATGTAATCTACTAATTATGAAACTTTCTGGGATTTCCAAGTAAGTAGGTTTAAGTGAATTTACATATTCCAAAATCTTGATTACGGTAAAAAAAAAAATGTATACATTAACAATTACATCTCAAACTGTAGTCATAGAAAACAGTTGATTACATGTTAGGTTTCTGCAGAAATACTGCTAGGTGTCAAAAAACACCTTTTCCAAACCAGGAGTACCGCAGTGTTGACTTTCACTGGAAATAAGCTATAAGATAAATAACTCTCTTGCTAAGAAACCTGTATATAGGTGGGATTTCCCATGATTCAGAGTGTGTGATGAACACTTACTCATTGCACCCCTCCTCCTAGCCTTTCCACTTTACAGCAGAAGATAAAGTTTTAATGAAAGGAATTTGACCTATCAATACTGGCCAAAGTAATGTAAACTAGACTTTTAATAAAATTAGGAGTTTTCCCCTTTGAAAAGACTCATAAATGACCGTTTTAATAAGATTAAGTATAGTAAAATTTCAGATTTGGCCATCTATTTTGATTTGTAAAGCAGAAATATCTAGAAAATAGATCCTTGATATAAAAGTAGCAAAAACAACTTTTTATTTCATCACTAATTTGGCAATTGAACTTAACCAAAGCATGATAAAAAGGAGTCAAAAAGATAGTAAATAGCAGTATCATCAAGATGTGAAGGTCGAAAATTTTCACATTTGGACATTATAGGCGTCTTCTGGTAATATTAGATTTTTTTTTTTTCCCTGTTGTGTTGACTTGTAAAATTACGAACTAGTGGCATGTGCTTTCCAATGAATACTTACCGTATTATTTAAAACCAATTTAAAATTACTGTACTTGTAGTCAGTGCTATGAATCCTCACTTCTTTTAACAATTATGTTTCCGAGAATTCTGGAATTTCCTAAACCACAGCATGTAGAAGGAGGTGCACTCCTGAGTGGGCTCTTTTTCTCAGCTTTGCTTTGTGGTTGTTTATGAGGTTCTTTCCGAGACCTACTGTTTCTACAGGAGAGCTAAGTGTTCTTACTAAATGCAGCGGGTTATGGGAGAAAGACCAGGTACTGCAGCTGTGAAACCTCTGCTCAGGCATGCGTTTTGGTTTACACACGGCCGGGTTAAGGAAACACATTGCAGCAATCTGTGCATTCACAAGTCTCGGGTGTTAGGCATTTACCTCTGTGTCTAAAACGATCTTTGCACTGAGGAAGCCCGTTTCGACGTGAGTGTGTAAGTCACTGGCTTTTACTTATCTTTGGTTCACGGTATTATGAAGCAGGCCCCTAATTACCACCAAGACCTGACTCGGGCAGGAAAAGTAAGAAACTGTAACCACATCGCGTATACGTCGAACGCCCGCGGGAGCAGAGCCCCCAGGAAGCCGAGCCCCCAGGAAGCCGCAGGAAGCGTGCGCTTCCAGGAGGGTGTGCGCCGCGCGGGGGTCTGCACGCGCGCGGAGCTAGTTAACGGAGGGCGTGCCGGA
>NW_011494919.1:1943196-1955224 GCF_000754665.1 Bison bison bison | reverse complement strand
GAGCGTGGCGGGCAGTTTGCAGTCCCGGGTGTTCCTGCCTCCTTTTTTATACCTAAGCTGGACTAAAGGGGACGGGAACTGGAGTAAAGCAGGCTTATTTTTGCAGTATCACCGAGAGGAAAAATTAGTATAGTGCTATCTACACCACATCAGTTGGGGAAACAACTCTTTATCCCGGCTTGCAGCCACGAGGTCTTGATTGGGGGAGGGGTGGTGAAGAATAGTCTCTTTACTGCCTTTCCCTCTCACTGGAGCCGTGCAGTAGTTAACGATTGCTGTTGATCATCCTCGGGTATTTCGATAAAACATGAATCTAACGTATGTGAGTTTTCAACTTTTACACCTTTTCACCCATATATCGTTGGTGTTTTAAACCCTGGCAGTATTGCCTGGCTACCCTGTCCTTAGTTTTACAAATGGATGTGGTTGATAAAAGGGGGAGTGGGAAAGAACAAATTTAAAATATGGATTTGGAGGGTGGTAGTAATTTTGAGCAAATATTTGTCTTTTTTTCCCTATCCCCCCACCCACCCTTTCCAGTCATACACGTGGACCTAACTGCACCAAAAGCTTTTCTAAGGATATTTGCTGAGAAGGAAGTTTTCCCGAGTGGGTAAGTGTATATTTGAATTTTACTTGTTAACTTTTTAAAAACCAATATCTCTTGACTTTACTCTTTCATTTAAAGAAATAATATGGGATTGGGTTTTCAAATAGTGAAGTAGGTATTTTGTTCTCTGTTCTTTTTTTTGTTTGTTTTTCGAAAACTTAGTTTGGGTTATAGCTAATGTGTAAGTAAAAATATAACGCAAATACCATTGTAAATCTTTGCAAACTGATAACAAAATTTAGAACTGCTTTAAATTGAATGACAAAATAGATGTACACTGGAGTAAGTTTTCAAGCTTAAAAAAAGTTATGAGAGATTTAACTTCTAAAACTAGCTGATATACTTGAAATGTAGTCTGAACGGTAATTTTATTAATCAGTTTACCAAATAATTGCTAATTGGAAGCCAGAAGAAAAGAAAAATGTTTTGCCACGTGGATGTGAAGATTTCCTCTGAAAGGTATATGACTCAAATTACCCTGGTGATACGCAGTATGACTTTGGTTTTTCTTTTTAAGTATGCCTTTGGGAATGGCAAAGGAAAAGAAGAGCTACCATGTTTTTATAAAAATGGTGATTAATTATAAGTGTCTTATTAAACCTTTTCTAGTTTTGAGGTCTAAATTTGCTTTTAAATGCAACTGGAAGGTTTGAGATGATTTAACTCATTTTCTCCTCCCTATTAGGGTTTGTGCTCAATGTTTTGTGTTTGATATAAATGTTAGAGTTTGAGGTGTTATTTCATCTATTTATTTATTTCAAATTTAGCAGGAATAAAGAGAACATCATCTTGTAAAACAGAAGATTGTGACGAGTCAGAATAATGTCAAAGTGCTTACAGTGCAGGTAGTGATATGTGCATCTACTGCAGTGAAGGCACTTGTAGCATTATGGTGACAGCTGCCTCGGGGCCAAGGTGGGCTGGGAGCGCAGGGCCTGCTGGTGTTGAGCGCTTTTTGTTCTAAGGTGCATCTAGTGCAGATAGTGAAGTAGATTAGCATCTACTGCCCTAAGTGCTCCTTCTGGCATAAGAAGTTATGCTTCCATCCAGTGAGCCAGCCAAGCAAGCATAGAGGTGTGCTAATACTGTGTGTGTGCAGTCCTCTGTTAGTTTTGCATAGTTGCACTACAAGAAGAATGTAGTTGTGCAAATCTATGCAAAACTGATGGTGGCCTGCTATTTCCTTCAAGTGATCCTTAACTAATTTTGTGTACTTTTATTGTGTCGATGTAGAATCTGCCTGGTGTGTGACGTGACAGCTTCTGTAGCACTAAAGTGCTTATAGTGCAGGTAGTGTTTAGTTATCTACTGCATTATGAGCACTTAAAGTACTGCTAGCTGTAGAACTCCAGCTTCGGCCTGTCGCCCAGTCAAACTGTCCAGTTTACTGAACACTGTTCTATGGTTAGTTTTGCAGGTTTGCATCCAGCTGTGTGATATTCTGCTGTGCAAATCCATGCAAAACTGACTGTGGTAGTGAAAAGTCTGTAGAAAAGTAAGGGAAAATCAAACCCCTTTCTACACAGGTTGGGATCGGTTGCAATGCTGTGTTTCTGTATGGTATTGCACTTGTCCCGGCCTGTTGAGTTTGGTGGGGATTGTGACCAGAAGATTTTGAAAATTAAATATTGCTGAAGATTCAACTTCCACTTTTAACCGTTCCAGAAATAGAGAAAGTATCAAAAAAGAAGATGTGTAATCATGCTGTGTAAAAGTTCACATACATATCTGTGTATTCCTTGAAGTTGTTTTGTCATATTTTTGTACTAAAACATTCTTCTAAGATTGCTTGTTGTATGTGATATTTTTTGGTCAGATTTGATTTACCTAGTTAACAAATGAACGATTTGTAAGGGAAATTTATTTTGATAAACTGTAAAGTGAGGATATATGCCTTTTGCTTACTTTGGACCTGGAATTCAGTACATTTTACTTAACCTCTAAAAGGCAATAATTTTTCATGCTTAACGTTCAAATATTTAAATTTGGTGAAAATGCCATTCTGTAAAGAACGTTCTGTTGTTTTTTAAGCTTGAAATTTAAATTTGGGAGGGGTGGGTTGTCTTTTGTTGCTAGTAAACAAATACTATTTTATCAGTACTGGTGTTCTTCATGTGTAACTGTTAACTGGTTATTTGCAAGTTTTTTAGTAATTGTTAATGATGTATATAAACTGTCAGTGATCCTTAGATTGTTCTTCGTTTTCTGGAACTTAAAACAGTAGTTGAAAAGAAAGCAAGATGTGCTGATGCTGAATGGAGTTGACAAGTATGTGTGTCTGTAGGTCTTAATGCCAAGAGTGTGAGTGGGAATCTGAAATTAGTTTTTGTTTAAAGTCTGTAATTAACCTTTCTGTTCCCTACTACCTTCATAAAGCAGACTTTGGCAACAGTGACAGTTGCCAAGTGGAACCTAAGTAGAGGCAGGCAGAGCAACATCTCTGCCTCTTTTCCTGTGTGTTTTGTCTCTAGCCTGGGTTTCATATGTGGTAGAAAAATGTGGGTTAACTTAAGAATGATTGTATTTTAAATGATCAGTTGTTGAAATTGGACCCAAGTTAAATTTTGTAAGAAGGATGCTATCTTAGTAATATGGAATAAATTAGCATGTAACCTCAGTGTGCCACCCAATACATTTTTGAGGACATCCTTTTAAAATGCATTGTGTGAAGTTGAACAAAAGTTTTAAGTCCTTGCATGTCCCTTTAAGAAATATAAAGAGCTTAATTAAGGATCCCTGAATAGAAAAGGTAAGAATTTCACAGTTCTGGAGTTCATTAACAGGTAAATAATTTCCAGAATGAGAGAGTACTACTAAGAATGATGTAGTGCTTACAAAATGGAAATCTAACTGTCCATTAGTTTGAGTTCTTAAACCTTTTGAATTGGAAGGAAACCTAAAAATTGTTTTCATGTTTAATGACAAACACTGCTTTAAACTGTGCTTTAAAAGTCCCATAATGTTAGCATGGCTTACAGTACTCTACAAAATGGTGTGCTATAGGTTAAAGGGGGGAAAGGGATGTTTACATGTACCAGATCATATAATTTTATCTTTAAAGCTTTCGGGAAAATTCTCTAGGGTTATTGTTCAAAGTGAAACAATGATAAGCCTGTCAGATGGTTCTTAAATGTGCTAAACCATAAGTCAAGTAACTAAATAAAAGAATTGTTAGGTTAAAAGATTAGTCTTCCTAGATGCTGAATTTGTGTAGTACTTTATGTTCCGAACTTAGTTGAACTGTTAATCAGTGAGAACGTTTTATGTGGGCATTGGCAGTGGGGCTGTGGTTGTTTAGGGTTTAGTAAGACTTAGTAGGAATTGCATCTGATTCTGGGTGAAATGTGTGGCAAATTTTGTATGCTTGTGTCTAAAGATTTCTTAGGCATGGACAACATACTCTTCAAATAACACTAAAGAAAAGACATGCAAATAACAAAGGTTAACATTCAGCCATTTTGAGATATCAGTAAGGGAACAAGTTGATTATAGCTAATGATTGCTTCATGTATAATTGACCTGGGGAAAACCGCTCTGGCCATCTTTTCTCAGTGTTTTAACCTTGAAATTCCTTAAAGTTTCAAATTTGATAGCCTTAAGACTATTTTCAGAAAAAATAAATCTAATAATATTCTTTTGCATGTTATTCATATCTAATGCTCCAGTTTGTCTGTTTAAAAAGGAAAGTACTTACAGTTTTACAAGTTATTCTTTGTCAAAGCTGCTTGCAAAGTAGTGGTAATTTTACTAAAAACTTCTGAGATCTTCATTTTACAGGCAAACCTATCTAAGCAGAGCAAACCAGACTTGAGGGTTTTCCCTGTATTTTGAAGAGCCCTACAAATGATTGAGTCCTACAGAATGATTCGTGATAAAAAGCAACCTACAACTGCCTGGAGAAAAATTTGGTGTCACATTAAAGTTTGCTGTGTGTTTAATGAAGTATTGTTCTGAATTGATAACCTTGGGGTAGTTTGTCTTGGATCAGAATTAGGAGCCTCTGAGCTGAGCAGTAAAGGTAAGGGGGGCTCAGTGTACACTTTTTGTTGTCCAACTGAAAATCCTACCATGCCTACTTGAAGACAGCACAGTCCTCTTTGCCTTGGAGGTTGTTGAGCTTTCACTGTGCTTAAAGACTGAATACAGTTTTCTGTTTTGTTAAGGTAAACTCAGGATGTAATAGTCTACTGAGTTTTAAAGCGTAATGAAGTTGGGCATATCCTGTAAATTTTAAGGCCACAGAAAAATCAGTGAAGGCTTAGTTTTCTAATTTAGCGTATATAACATTCAGAGATGATTATGTATTTGCAACTAAGTCATGCCATTGGAATTGTTTTGGTGCTTTCAATGTAAATAAATTTATGCATTTTAAAACTACTTGTTAAATTGCCCAGAATGAGAATTATGAAATAAAAATTTTAAGGTTATGCTTGGTTGTAATTTTTCTGGCGTTTTTTGTTATTATAAAACATCCAAACACCTTTCCTTATTAATTGAGGTAACTGGGGGAGTGGGAACAGGTGTACCTTAACTTTGGTATCAGTGGCATGTGTGTGCGTATCCTGATTTTACAGATAATGTGATGAGCAAAGTTTATTTGCAAGGATATGAAGCTGGTAAATAGGCTCTGAATTTAAACCCATGTTGATAAACTATGAAAAAGTAAAGTAACAGTAAAGTTACAATTCCAGTCACATGTGGTTTTGAATACTTAACTAAAAAATATGTAATTGCCAGCAGATTTCCTCCTTAACAAGGTTAAGTAATATGGTATGGAGGTAAAGAACAAAAACCCAAAGTTGGCAGCCAAATGACATCAAATTACATGGTCAGTGTAGTATCCCCTTTCTTAATAACTGTGTGATTAACATACACTCATTTTACGTTTGCTTGTGAGAAGTGTGTGTACTATGAGGATTGTTAAAAATATTGCTGACTTTAACTTACGTAGACTAAGACACTGAAAGCTTGTCTGAAATTTCATCGGTTAAACTTAAAAGGAATCGTTCTCTCTACCTAATTCAGATGTAAGTAGTTGTATAGGATTACTACTGTTCAGGAGATTTGGGGGAGCTGGGACTTCAGAACCTTGCGAGGGTAGATGAAAATGATCTGCTGGTTCAAGTATGTGAAGCCCTTAAGCCACTAGGTAGCCCTAGGCTAAGCTGAGGCCACCTCAAGATCACTGCTGGAATTACAGTCCAGATGCATCAGAATCTGGGGGGACTTAAGTAAGGTTGGTTGCTAGGAGGACAAACGAGAAATCTGTTGATCTATGTCTAAGAATTAACCATTTCCTTGAATTGTCTGAAGTGATGAGCCAGAGGAATGCAGAACATCAAAGCAGCACCTCTGCATGAAGGTAAGGGACTACTTTTAAGACTAGGAGATCACCATTTTCTGTTTTGTGTACTTAGTTTTATAGCTGACTGCTTGGCATGATGCCTTTCAGCTAGAACCAGCCTTAAATCTGCTTCTGAATCCACAAGCTTTTCGTCTCCCAACTTGAAGTAATAGTGTCTCTTCTCCAGTGATAACTTGTTTTTTGGTTACAGCATGCACCACGTGTATAATAGCAGCTTTTGTGCTGGACTGGATTTCCTTGAGGTTTGACCCTTCACCCTGTTCTGCAGGGTCATTGTAAAGGCAAGTGATTTTCTAGCCCTCTTCCTCAAGAAAGTTGTCAGACTTGTACCTTCTCACACTTTTGATTTCTAAAATTCTAGTTTCTGCTATGTTCTGAGCATTTCTGATACCTGATTCTGCTCTTCACTGTGTACTGTTAGTCATAATGTTGCTTGAGCCTCCAGCTCACCCACTGTCTTTATACACTGACCTTTTATTCTGCGTCTCCTCATCACCATTTACTCTGCAGGCTTTTTCTCCACAGACTTTGCACTTGGTTTTCCCTGAGATTGGAAAAAATTTTTCTCCGTTAACTGATTTAATCCTCTTTGCTTCTAGTCTTTGCACAAATGTCAAACATTCTCTCCTATTTGTACCCTCTCCCTGGGTTGTTTTTCTTAGTAGACTACTAATGATGTCATTAGGGA
Organism: Bison bison bison; assembly: GCF_000754665.1. Taxonomy (NCBI): domain Eukaryota; kingdom Metazoa; phylum Chordata; class Mammalia; order Artiodactyla; family Bovidae; genus Bison; species Bison bison. Next base: position 1,948,561 of record NW_011494919.1, on the reverse strand, counting down.
GCTTGTTAGAAATTCAGGATCTGAGGCCTTTTCCCAGACCAGAATTGGGGTCTTCATGTAAAACACCCTTCACTCCCTTCTCGGATTCTCCATGAGGTCAGGGGTTTGAAGATGTTCACTGATGAATGTTCAACAAGTAAAATGGTACCCAACATGTAGAAGGTACCTGGTAGTTTGTGCATAAGTGAGTGCAAGTTCTCAGGGGTGAATGTGGCTGTCAGACTCCATGGAAGTTCATGGCAAGCATGAAAATACCAGTCTACTAATGCATTTGGAACTTGGAAAGGTTTAATTGTAAAATGTGTTACTGGTCTTAGCAGGTGACTGGTAGATTAGAGTTGTGTTGGGACAATTGGTGAGTGAAGATTTATGGTACCTAGTAATCCCTTGGGGAAAAAATGAAAACCTAAGCAAAGGGTAAAGCAAGGAAAAACCTTGCCTTCTGTGTTCCCATTGTGTGGCCCTGTGATGGAGAATGTAGATGTTGAGCTTCATTCTTGAATCACAAAAACAAGTAGCTGATCTTTAGACATCCAGGTTGAAGGACAGCCCTTGCCAAACCACTGAGGAAGAGGAGGGGTCAGTGTGCGGGTTGTGGCCATTGCTGCCTGGATGAAGCTGGCCTAATCACAGTTGTGGCTTGTCCTCTAGAGCCTTAACTGCGTTTTGCTTATGAAACCACTTGGCGTCTTAGAACAGTGTTGGCATACTATATGGTCCTCTCACTTTCGACTTTACTCCTAGCAGGTTTCAGGGATAATCCTACTTCAGTGTGGGGTCGGTCAGTTCAGTTTCTCAGTCGTGTCCAACTCTTTGCGACCCCATGGACGGCAGCATGCCAGGCTCCCCTGTCCTTCACCAACTCCTAGAGCTTGCTTAGACTCATGTTGATCGAGTCACTGATGTCATCCAACCATCTCATCCTCTGTCGTTCCCTTCTCTTCCTGCCTTCAATCTTTCCCAGCATCAGGGTCATTTCTGAGGAGTTAGTTCTTCGCATCAGGTGGCCAAATTATTGGACTTTCAGCATCAGCCCTTCCAATGAATATTCAGAACTGATTTCCTTTAGGATGGACTGGTTGGATCTTAGTCTTCTCCAACACCACGCAGTTCAAAAGCATCAATTCTTCCATGCTCAGCTTTCTTTATAGTCCAACTCTCACATCTATATATGACTACTGGTAAAACCATAGCCGTGACTAGATGGACCTCTGTTGGCAAAGTAATGTCTCGCTTTTTAATATGCTATCTAGGTTGGTCATAACTTTTCTTCCAAGGAGCAAGCGTCTTTTAATGTTTGGGGTGCCTTGATTAAATTTTGAGTAGTCTCCAGCACCTTGAGACAAAGCAGTATGTTTGAATATGATATAAGGAAGGGAAATTGAAAACTAGGTATCAGATTTATTTGGGGAAACAACATACAGAAATTTGTATGGCAATTTATTTCCTCAAAACTACACATGCCTTCATGTCAGTTCATCTCAATGTGTAAGCTCCAGTTGGAAGACTGCTGTTTTAAGTCACCATGTGATACTTGGCTACTTGGTTGAGAAGTTTAAAGAACTACTTAAGGAGTTTTCTTGTGTGACGTTTTAAGAGGGAAACTTTGGTGATTGAAGTACCAACTTTTCCCCCATTAGCCTAGGCAAGTTCCTGTCTCTTGCTCAGCGCTTTAGCTATGCTGGTTCTCTTCTAGCCAAAAACAAGCCTCCATGCACCGTGCCCTCAAAATAAGGAGTTTCAGCTTCACTCAGGTTGGGCACATGTTAAGTCTCAACCCAGCTGAACTAACCTGAGGACTCAGAGTCTGTTCAGGCTTGAGTCTATACACAATCTCTTGCCAGTGGCTGAGTAGGCTACCCTTTGCAGAAGCACTGAATGCTTGCACAGGGTAAAGGGTTGGGAGATACATCTTGGCTGGCACCAAACAATTTGATTTCAGTAAGGAGAGGGGTGGGCAGATGGAATGCAGGATTTTCAGGTACAACTACTCAACTCAGGTCTTCATCTCTGCCATTCGTATCATGCACAGGACAGATGTGTTATGTTGCTGTTCTGTAGGTCAGGAGTCTTGACAGATCTCACGGGTTGGGGTTCAAGTGTTGCAAAGCAGTGTTTCTGGAGGCTTTAAGGGGCACTCTGCGTCCTCTGCTTCTGGAGACTTCAGCATTCCCCAGCTCATTACCTCTTTCTCCATCTATGGATCCAAGGATAGTGAGTGGAGTCTGCACATGTCATTACTCTGACTTCCTGTCTCCCTTTTCCACTTTTAAGGGTCCTTGTGATGATGACACAGCTCACCTAGATACTTCTAAATAATCTTACTTAAGGTCCAGTTTGATTCCCTCTGCCATCTAACTCCCCTTTACTGTGTAAACTGTTGGGGGTTCCAGGGATTAGGATGCAGATACTCTGGAGATGGGGAGCATTATTCTGTCTCCCCTCTTCTCACAGAACTGTGTCAGGCTCAGACATTGTGAGAGGCCCAGGGATGCTTTCATAAACTTAAAACTTTTTCAGAAAATAATTACAGGAAATAATTTTTTATAAACATTTAGTTAGAAAAAAATGAACTCAAGACTATCTTAAAGATTCTTCTCTGCACTATTTAGATGCCAGCTTACAGAGGTTGAAAAAGAAAATGGTTACTCACTGATTCAGTAAGGACCCACTTGTCATTCTTGTCTGAGTAAGACAGCAAGGGCTGGTAGTACACTTTAACTCATTTTAGAAAAAGTACAGAACCACATCAGTCAGTCAACAAGTTAAAGACCTCCAGAACGGGGAAGCCATTGAATAAATATTTGCCATGTTAGCTAATAAAATGTGAACAATAAGGAACTGCATTAAGAAGTGAAGATAGAGACTGAGCGTCTAAAACCTCATAAACTGGGAAGTTAGCCTTTGGTGATGCATAGAAAATAAATGGGGCTTCCTAGGTGGTGCTCTTGATAACCCACTTGACAATGCAGAAAACTTGAGATTTGGGTTTGATTCCTGGGTCAGGAGATTCCCCTGGAGGAGAGCATGGAAACGTACACCAATATTTTTACCTGGAGGATCCCATGGGCTGTGGAGCCTGACAGGCTGTGGTCCATAGGGGTGCAAAGAGTCAGACACGGCTGAAGTGACTTAGCATGCAACAACCAGAAAGTAAATATACAGTCTGACTTGCTTTGTTACTTAGGATACAGCGATGGTTTAAATGTTATTTTTAATTTCAAAGCAACCACTAGCAGAATAAAACATTACCTGGTGGTTCAGACGGTAAAGCGGCTGCCTGCAGTGCAGGAGACCCGGGTTCAGTCCCTAGGTTGGGAAGATCTCCTGGAGAAGGAAATGGCAACACACTCTAGTCCTCTTTCCTAGAAAATTCCATGGATGGAGGAGCATGGTGGGCTACAGCCATGGGGTTGCAAAGAGTTGGACACGATTGATCGACTTCACTTTCACTTTACTAGAAAGAGCTGAGAAAACACAAAGCAAAAGACAAAAGTAAGAATTATGGAAGTTTAACACAAAATAATTTTAAGTATTATGTGTTTTAATTCTTAGTTTTATAATCGGCAAGCATTGGTTATTTTTTGTAGCCATGGTCAATACAGGCCAGTGATAGTTTGGCCAGACTTTAGTCCTAGTGCCTACCTTGGTGCTGTCGGCCCAGCAGTGAAACACATGATTGCCCCAGGTCCTTGAAAACAACAAACAGGTCTTGGTTTACTGTATTCCTTCAAATGACTGCAAAATAAGCATTCAATAAATATCTGGTGAGTGAGTTGGAGATCACTCACATCCCAAATACAATTTTACAATTAGTGTATTCTCTGGTGCACTGCAGCATATTTCCACACCGTTCTTAAAGTTTCATATCTGATGCCAAATTTTGTCCAGAGATCAAGGCTGAAGGTTATGCTTTCTCTGATGGAGAGGATAGAAAAGGATCCTGAATGGTAGGGGGTTGAGGGCACAGGATATAAACTTCATCTGCGCACATCTGTTTGTGATTTGCAGAGATGACAGCGTTGACTGGATGGTGTGGATTACTGATCCTGGTGGATTCTGGTAGCATTATTAGTTTGTCAGTGTGATAGAAAGGATTCAGAACAGATCTTGCGGAAGTAACAACCAGTTTTCCTTTAGTGTAATAGGAAATGGGAACCGAGTGGATGACCTCAGGACCACTGTTACTTTGTTGTTTACTTCTTGGCCATTGCTCTTCTCTGATTTTGCAATGAAATCATTATTGTACTGGGATGTAAGCTGCTTAATAAACTGGCAAATATTTGTGAAAATACATATGTATAACTTTATCCAAAGGCTTTGTGTACTTAAAGTGGTTTGGTGATCAATCTCATGTTCATGAATCAGGATTCGTAAAAGAAATAACTAAAAGGCCTGAAAGTAAGCGCTCCTGGGGTTCAGAGGGGAAATGACTAACACAGTGTGTGCATTTGGCACACATAACATACAGGTAATTACAAGGACAGATTTTAACTCGTCTAATTTAGCATGCATGAATACAGTAATCAAATTTCCTTTTTTTAATGATTTGGTTATGTTGATCCTTGTTTAATATGAAGAATCCAATATTTCACAAACTTTTTTCCAGTCAAAAGTGGAATGTGCAGTTGAACACCAAGGGAAACCATTCGATCATGGTTGATTGATCCTGCTGCTGCTGCTAAGTTGATGCTACTTGTCAGAAAAATTCCTGGTTTTCATGCTTACATTGAATGTGAGACATCTCACCGCTGTAGAAGTGCTTTACCTACTTAAAAGTACTTATGGAATATTAAAATATCAGACCCTAAACACATTCTGTTCATTGTAAAGACTTACTCAACCCTACTGATGTTTAAAGCCCACTGTAATATTTTAATCATAGGTTTGTCCAAAAGGATGCCACCCAAAAGTAATTTTCATTTTTTGTATAGGGTTATTACTTTGTATTCATTTGATATATTAGAAAGAAACTAAGTGACCAACCTAGATAGCATATTCAAAAGCAGAGACATTACTTTGCCAACAAAGGTCCAGCTAGTCAAGGCTATGGTTTTTCCTGTGGTCATGTATGGATGTGAGAGTTGGACTGTGAAGAAGGCTGAGCGCCGAAGAATTGATGCTTTTGAACTGTGGTGTTGGAGAAGACTCTTGAGAGTCCCTTGGACTGCAAGGAGATCCAGCCAGTCCATTCTGAAGGAGATCGGCCCTGGGATTTCTTTGGAAGGAATGATGCTAAAGCTGAAACTCCAGTACTTTGGCCATCTCATGCGAAGAGTTGACTCATTGGAAAAGACTCTGATGCTGGGAGGGATTGGGAGCAGGAGGAGAAGGGGACGACAGAGCATGAGATGGCTGGATGGCA
>NW_011494919.1:1929364-1943096 GCF_000754665.1 Bison bison bison | reverse complement strand
GAGCAGGAGGAGAAGGGGACGACAGAGCATGAGATGGCTGGATGGCATCACTGACTCGATGGACGTGAGTCTGAGTGAACTCCAGGAGTTGGTGATGGATAGGGAGGCCTGGCGTGCTGCAATTCATGGGGTCTCAGAGAGTTGGACACGACTGAGCGACTGGACTGATCTGATCTGATCTGAAGGGACAGTAAAACATTTATACAGTTCTGTAATTCAACTTTAAATTAGAGGTTTCTTACACACATCTGGTTCTGGATAATGATAGGATCTAGAATAAGGAAGCCCTCATGAGCTTTTAAAAAAAGTGTACCAGGAAAACAGTAGTCATAGTTCGATAATTCAATGAGGTTACAGTGTAGACATTAAATAAGCATGGTATGTAATGCCATTATTTTAAATAGCTGAGAATGAATTAACTATGATCTTTGCCCACTTTTTAAAAATGCTAGCTAAACACAGAGCCCATGCTACTAAGAGGCTGAAGAGAATTTTGAAGATTAATATTGATTTTTACATTTTAACCATGTTTTAATAGTCTTAAGTAATGCTGATACTGTTTTGTCTTAAACTCATCAAATAATTGAGCCCAGTTTGAAGAAATCAATCTCTACTAAATAGTTAACCATAAGGTATATTTGTATTCAAAAGCAAAATGCTTTCAAAATGTTCCACTTTTGAAATTGTTTGAGTCTTTTATGTTGACCCAGTGACTTTGTTTGCAAAGGTAAACTGAAGTGGAGTTAAGCAATTGCCTAGCAAATTTGATCACTGCGATGACCATACAAGATGAAGTGAATAAAATGATTTTTAGAAAATGTACTTAATGGCAGCAGAATTTTACTCTTGCTAAACCTTGAGGACTGTTTGTATGTTGCAGGAGTTATCAGAGTTACAGCCCTGCATCCTTTGCTTTGTTTCTCCACCACTGTGTTTTCTCTCTTCCCTCCGCTGTCCTGCCTTCCCTTCTTTTTTCCCCTCCCTCCCTCTCTTTATCTGTTTACCCACTTATCAATCATCAATGATATGCACATGGTTAAGGATTTTGCCTAGTAATCATTAACCTATCCTTAGAAAATTTTAAGTATTTGGGGGCCTCTGACGGCAAACAGAACACATTTTTAGTTTCAGTTGGGTCTTTTCATTCATATGGAAAACTCAGAGGCAAGACTATTAACTTAAAACAACGGTATATTTGGAAACAGATGATGAAGACCAAATTATTTTCTGTTGGATTCTTAACTAGCACCTAAATGAACTGCCTATGTATTGGACCATAGTCATAATAATATTTCATATTTCCCAGTCATCTCAGCTTCAAAGTGCCAAGAATTTTAGTGTCCAGTCTGTCTTGATGCCGTTTTAATCTGAGAGTTAGATAAAGGTCTCCCGAAGACTTTTCAATCTCATGAGCACATACTCGGAAAACAGTAAGTTTAAAAGATTGTGTAATCATGTCAAAGAAAAGCTGCTTATCTTTCAAGACCATAAAAAGTTCCCTGGAATGTGGACTGCTGGGGTCGGCGGGGAGCAAGAAACTTCGTGGTTCTTTCCTGTCTTGTGGGGGTTGGGCGCAGCCAGGAGGTAACAGAAATCCCAGTTACACTGAGGGTTTGACAGCTGGCCTCGACACTTTGCTCAGGTGACAGGCCTGAGAAAAACTCACCAGATTTCTTGCCACTCACTGTGGCTCGGGAGAGAGGGAAAAGGGTTCTGGTACATTTCAGGAGGTGTGGGCAAGTGCCAAGAGGATCCTTGTGCACCTGGAAGAGAGTTGTGTTTGAAAAGACCTTCAGTCATGAGCAGGAGATAATCCAGCAAAGACAAACATGCCCCGAAATGTGACAAACATTTAAAGACCAAGTGGGAAAAGCCTCTCCCCACCCCACATTTGACTGAAATTTATTCTAGGTGTGAACACTGGAGGATATCAAGAAAACATTTTTAGAATTTTATCAAGAATCAGTAATACAGCAAATGGATTGTAGATGAGGAGGCATAGTCTCAGGAGAAATGAGATGTGATTCAGAGACAGTCTTGGTGACTAACATGAATGCTAACTTCTGAACCCACAATAAAGAGGAGACCATGGCTGAGCCCCACTGGTAGGTAAGAGTAGATTCTGCTAACAATGAAATGAACTGTTCTGCCTTCTTGCACTCTGAACCTTGACCCCCAAGCACAGGCAGAGCCCTTGGCATCTCTCCCCACTGCCTAATTGTTTAGTTTATTAGACAATGCAGTAAGAGACCCATCCCTCTGCCCTGCTGCAGAGCTGCATAGGGCAGCAAACAGCAGTTTGATCACATCAAAGCTTGAAGGATTATTATATTTGTAACCTTAAAATTCATATTGAGTGGCATTGTATTATAGGCAATTTATTCAATCCTTCATCCAGGATTTGTGACTATCCGTATGTTAACATTAAGGAAATGGCAACCCACTCCAGTACTCTTGCCTGGAAAATCCATGGAGGGAGTAGCCTAGTAGGGTACAGTCCATGGGGTTGCAAAGAGGCGGACACGACTGAGCGACTTCACTTTCACTTTATGTTAACATTACTTAAAGTTAATAGTAGTTAACAATTATTGACTCAGTGTCAGACCCTGGGTATTCATTTAATCCCAACTGCAACACTATGAAGTAACTGCTGTAATCACTGTTGCCATTTTACAGATGAGGAAACTGAGATATACAGCTTAACCAGTTTACTGATGTCAGCCAGGGCTGTTAAGTGGCGGAACCAGAATTTAAATCTGAGCAATCTGGTTTTAGAACCAGTTTCTTAACTGCTATACTGCCTTTTAGAACATCTTACACATTATGAAAATTAGGCTTTCAAAATTTAAATAGCAAAATATTAGCATTATTTATTGCTGAACAGAAAGATTTGAGGGGATTTAGTATCTGAGTTTTTACCTTTCCCAAGCTTTGTAGAATTAACCACATTTCTGTTACAGTCAGGAAAAATAAATACTAAAAAGTGAGTATTCTTTTATGAAAACCATGGAAACAATTACAAATACATAAAGGACTCTCACCAAAAAGACTCAGAGAAATATACACAAAAATGTCCATTGCAATGTTATCTGAACAGTGAGATTTTTCAGTGATTCTTTTTTCTGTTTCTGTACTTTCATGTGTTTTAGTATTCGGTTTTAAACTCTCATTTAACAAGTGGTGCTGGGAAATCTGGTCAACCACTTGTAAAAGAATGAAACTAGAACACTGTCTAACACCATACACAAAAATAAACTCAAAATGGATTAAAGATCTAAACGTAAGACCAGAAACTATAAAACTCCTAGAGGAGAGCATAGGCAAAACACCCTCCGACATACATCACAGCAGGATCTTCTATGACCCACCCCCCAGAATATTGGAAATAAAAGCAAAAATAAACAAATGGGACCTAATTAAACTTAAAAGCTTCTGCACAACAAAGGAAGCTATTAGCAAGGTGAAAAGGCAGCCTTCAGAATGGGAGAAAATAATAGCAAGTGAAGCAACTGACAAACAACTAATCTCAAAAATATACAAGCAACTCCTACAGCTCAACTCCAGAAAAATAAATGACCCAATCAAAAAATGGGCCAAAGAACTAAATAGACATTTCTCCAAAGAAGACATACAGATGGCTAACAAACACACGAAAAGATGCTCAACATCACTCATTATCAGAGAAATGCAAATCAAAACCACTATGAGGTACCATTTCACACCAGTCAGAATGGCTGCGATCCAAAAGTCTACAAGCAATAACTGCTGGAGAGGGTGTGGAGAAAAGGGAACCCTCTTACACTGGTGGTGGGAATGCAAACTAGTACAACCACTATGGAGAACAGTGTGGAGATTCTTTAAAAAACTGGAAATAGAACTGCCTTATGATCCAGCAATCCCACTGCTGGGCATACACACTGAGGAAACCAGAAGGGAAAGAGACACGTGTACCCCAGTGTTCATCGCAGCACTGTTTATAATAGCCAGGACATGGAAGCAACCTAGATGTCCATCAGCAGATGAATGGATAAGAAAGCAGTGGTACATATACACAATGGAGTATTGCTGAGCCATTAAAAAGAATACATTTGAATCAGTTCTAATGAGGTGGATGAAACTGGAGCCTATTATACAGAGTGAAGTAAGCCAGAAAGAAAAACACCAATACAGTATACTAACGCATATATATGGAATTTAGAAAGATGGTAACAATAACCCTGTGTACGAGACAGCAAAAGAGACACTGATGTATAGAACAGACTTATGGACTCTGTTGCAGAGAGAGAGGGTGGGAAGATTTGGGAGAATGGCATTGAAACATGTATAATATCATGTATGAAACGAGTCACCAGTCCAGGTTTGATGCACGATGCTGGATACTTGGGGCTGGTGCACTGGGATGACCCAGAGGGATGGTATGGGGAGGGAGGAGGGAGGAGGGTTCAGGATGGGGAGCACATGTATACCTGTGGTGGATTCATTTTGATATTTGGCAAAACTAATACAATATTGTAAAGTTTAAAAATAAAATAAAAAAATTTTTTAAAGATAAAATAATGTAAAAAAGTATGTGTAGATTTTTTTTTTTTTTGGTATGTGTAGATTCTATGCTAAAAATAATCTTGATGTGATCACTGATTTTCTGGAGAAAACATGTTACCAAAAGTGATGTAGAAATTGATCAATAACCAAGACATACTTTAAAATGTAACTGAATAATCACTCTCATCACAGCTTTTGAGGCTGGAGAATTTGGGGCTATTGAGTTATTTTGAGTTATTTTAAATATCTGAGGATGAGACAATTCTAATGCTATTATAAACTCTTATAGAAGAAAAAGGAAAAGGCTTCCTAATGTGTTTCTTCAGGTTAGCAATGATACCTGCAAAAAAAATAACAAAAATAGAGGATAATCTCACTGATGACAGATGGAAAAGAACTACCTAAATACAATGCAAATAGCATCAGAACAAACTTAATCGTGTATTACAACAGCTGCTGTCACAACTGTGATTTACTTAGCTCTGCTTTGGTAGTGTTAATAAACTCACTGAAACAGAACACAGATGATTGACATAACTATTGGGAAAGTGGAGGCAAAATGATCACTACTAGCATTCAAGCTGATTGCCTTCCTTGGAAACCCAAAGAAAATTAATAGAAAAATTAAGACTCATATGAGACTTCATTGAGGTTGTTTAACATAAAATTAAGGTATGAAAAACAATGGTTTTCCTAGATTCTAACACACAAAATTACAAAATAAACACTGCAAAATAGTAACAGTATAAAATACCCAGGAGGAACTTCCCTGATGGTCCAGTGGCTAAGACCCAATTATCCCTATGCTGAAGGCCCAGGTTTGATCTCTGGTTTAGGAACAGGCTCAGAAAAGTTTCTGCTGGGCACATACATGGTTGCCCAACTAGAGAGTCCTGGATCCTTTGCAATAGGAGTGGCTATGGACTACATTCTTGCTAATAAGTAAAGAGTAGGGACCTGTGCAGCTTCCAGATCATTTTCATTAAAGCCACGTGCTTATCTTCCACTATGTGCATCTTTGGGATGAAATATGGGTTTGATGCTGGTGAGGCTGCTTTGACTATGCCAAGAAGCAGACAGAAACTAGGGTTGAGAGAGCAACAGATTGAACCTGGATTCCTAAGTAACCTTTGGGTGCAGAGTTTTCTACCTTAACTGGGATTACCCTAATAGTAGAGTCTCGGACAAAGACAGGCTTGCAAGTCGTTTATTTTAAAAATGCTCCCAAGGGCAGGAACAAGGAAGAGGAGGCAGGAACAAGGAAGAGGAGACTGAAACAAGAAAGGAGTTATCAAGTGGGTCACTATTAAGAATACCCGGTATTTCATTCCTTGAAACCCTCTGGAGACCCTTATGAAATGCATTCCAAAACTGTCTGTCTGGGATAAAAGGGGGGATCATTTTTCTTATTGGTTCTCAATTTCTACTGATTAAAACAGCTCCAATGGTTAACCATCCCACTCTGTGGAAAGCACATAGACACTGATACTTATTAGATTTATCTGGGCAGAAATTAAGAGATACATAGCACAGGTTTAAGGTGAAGTATTGTCTGTGTGCTTTGTAAAGTTGATTAGTTTGTGTAGAACTCCCTGCCTCAGAAGTAGCTGCAGTAAGAGGTAAGTTTTGGAGATAAAAATGGTTCACAAAAGATGGCCAACACAACACACTTCTTGCACCACTCAGATCCACTTAGGTCCTGCGTTAATCCCTCCACTTATGTCCTGCATTAAACCCGGTTAATCACAGAATTCCTTTAAAGTTATGGCTGGCCACAATTTCAGCAAGCACTTAATGTAAGAAGATTATGGAAAAAGTTACGGTCCTGTTACTGCAGCTGTTGCTGCTGCTGCTGCTGCTGCTAAGTCGCTTCAGTTGTGTCCGACTCTGTGCGACCCCATGGACTGCAGCCTACCAGGCTTCTCCGTTCATGGGATTCTCCAGGCAAGAACACTGGAGTGGGTTGCCATTTCCTTCTCCAATGCATGAAAGTGGAAAGTGAAAGTGAAGTCGCTCAGTCGTATTTGACTCTTAGCGACCCCATGGACTGCAGCCCACCAGGCTCCTCCATCCATGGGATTTTCCGGGCAACAGTACTGGAGTGGGATGCCATTGCCTTCTCCCGTTACTGCAGCTAGTCCTTTGTTATTGTTATTTACCATATTCTTCCTCCACCATGTTTTCTATTTTTTTTTTTGGAGGTATAATTGACCTACAACATTATGTCAATTCTAGTTACAAACATACTGACTTGATATTTCTCAATATTACAAAATAATCACCATGGTAAGTCTACTTACTATCTGGTGCTTTTACAGAGTTTTTGCAGTTGACCCTTGAACTTGGGGGCTAGGGACATTGATCCTCCTGCACTCAAAAATCCATGTGTAACTTATAGGCAGGCTTCTATATACGTGGTTCCTCCATTTTCCAGTTCATCTGTACTTTCAGTTCCACATCTGCATATTGAAGCAACTGCATATCATATATCACTGTATAGTATTTACCAATGAAACAAATCCATGTGTAAGTGGACCTGGGCAGTTCAAACTTGTGTTGTTCAAAGGTCAAATGTACAGTACTATTGACTCTATCCTATTTGCTCTACATTTCATCCCTGGACTAGTTTACTTTATAATGGGAAGTTTATACCTCTTTACCTCCCCCACCTGATTCATTTATCTCCTTCCCCCCTGCCCCCCAGAAGCCACCTGTTTGTTCTCTGAATCTGTGACTCTGTTTCTGTTTTGTTATGCTTGTTCATTTGTTTTGTTTTTTAGATTCCACAGATAAGTGAAGTCATACAGTATTTGTCTTTTTCTTTCTGACTTATTTCACTAAGCGTAATACCCTCTAAGCCCATCTGTTTTGTCACAGATTGCACGATTTCATTCTTTATGATGACAGAGTAATATTCCATTGTGTATATATTATACATACCACATCTTCTTTACCCATTCATCTGTCAACCTACACCTAGGTTGATTCCATATTTTGGCAGTTTTAATGCTACAGTGAACATAGGCGTGCATATAATAAATAAATAAAAAATACATGTATGTATATGTATGCATATAGGGGCTTCTCAGGTAGCTCAGTGGTAAGGAATCTTCTTGCCAGTACAGGAGATGCAGGAGACATGGGTTTGATCACTGGGTTGGAAAGATCCCCTGGAGGGGGAAATGGCAACCCACTCCAGTATTCTTACCTGGAGAATCCCATGGACAGAGGAGCCTGGCAGGCTATAGTCCTTGGGGTTGCGAAAGAGTTGGACAAGACTTAGCAACTAAGTAAGCATGCATGTATATATATATGTATAAGTGTATGTATATATATATATATACACACACACATATAGATTAGTTATGTTTCTCTGGAAAATTCTAATACCTAATACATTGGCCATTGATTTAGGGTACATATTTCATGCTTGGAGCACTCCAGCTTAGCAGTGATCATTCCTGATATGGGGCTTATCTATTTCTTTTGTTATTCTTTTTATCATTATCATTATTAGGTTTCTTTGTGAGGAAAAATACTTAATACCATTATCAGTGTGTCAGTGGCCCTAATTCCTTTGTTTTGAAGCAAGTGTCTTTGTTATAATGATATGCTATCATACTGAATCAGGTATTCTGTAAATCTTCAGATAATGATGCTGGCAAAAGAGGAACTGTGGGTAGAGATACCAAACCAGTATCTAGAGAAGGTTTCTATTCTAGTGAGCACAAATTTTTGCTCCCAGAGTTTAAGTTTGAGGGTAATCAACTTGTCTCCCAAGTGATTGGTTAGTCTCTCTGTATGTGAGAGATGACCAATACACCCATTCTAAACAGTTGCCCACTTCTAGACTGTTAGGGGCTTCCCAGGTAGTTCAGCTGGTAAAGAATCAACCTGCAATGCCGGAGACCCTGGTTTGATTTCTGGGTCGGGAAGTTCCCCAGGAAAAGGGATAGGCTACCCACTCCAGTATGTTGGGGCTTCCCTGGTGGCTCTGACAGTAAAGAATCCGCCTGCAATGTGAGCGACTTGGGTTCAGTCTCTGGGTTGGAAAGATTCCCCTGGAGTAGGGCATGGCAACCCACTCCAGTATTCTTTCCTGGGGAATCCCCATGGACAGAGGAGCCTGGCAGGCTACAATCCATGGGGTTGCAAAGAGTCTGACATGACTGAGTGGCTAAGCTTGGCACAGATTGTTACGTGAGAGAAATACAGATTTTTCTGTTATGATATTTTAACCTGTACTCAATACAAACAGTAGTACCTAGAAATAGGGTGCTGCTTTAATAAATACTTTAAAAACGTTATGAGACTTCCCTAGTGGTCTAGAGGTTGGGAATCCACCTGCCGCTGCAGGGGACCCAGGCTCAATCCTTGGTCTGGGAAGGTTCCATATGCTGAGGAGCAGATAGGCCCGTGTGCCGCAACTGTTGAGCCCGTGCGCCATAGAGCCTGTGCTCTGCAATGAGAGAAGCTGCCACAATGAAAAGCCTGTGCACCACAACTAGAGAATAGCCCCTGCTCACCACAACTGGAGAAAACCCTTGTGCAGCAATGAAGACTTAGTGCAGCCATAAATAAATAAATAAAATTAAAGAGAAAACTGCTTTAAAGGTATGGTTATGGCTTATTGATTGGGAAGTGAATACTAAAGAAACAAATATGGCAGCCTGGAAAATGATTGCCAGGTAGGAATTAGCACTTTGTAAGCAGAAGTGAAAGGGAATATAGTTCTTAGTGAGGCTTTCTTATCCTGTAGTATAAAATTGAATTGACTGATTTGATAGTATTTGGCAAAGTTTGACAGGTTTGGCAACATTAACGTCCTCAGTACTCTAAACCACAAGAGACAACATTGTCCTTCAGATCATTTCTCAAGAGCCTCCACATATATTAGCCAGAAAATGGAAGTCAGCCTTGCAATATGAATTAAGAGCATTGCATTCCGACCTAAGTATTTTTTAAGGTGGCTCCAGATAACAGTACAAAACTTGGCAAAAGCTGCATAGACTAAACACAACAACTGGAAAGCAAACTAGAATTTGAAAGCTTAAGAACTATAACCAGTTATGATCTTTGACCAGTACTCCTTTATATGGGCATAACTGAAACCAATTAGACTAGGAACCTACTATATTTTGAGGAAAACAGTTTGCCAAAAACAAAAAAACCCCCACAAACCCCATGTCTGTCTCCAGAAATCCCAACTGGAACCTGTACCTGTAAAAATCTGCAGAAGTCATGCAGTCATCAAGAAGGGAATACACTCATCTTCACAACTCTGAAGCTTTGTCAATAGAAGGCTCTAGAGGCAGATTGTAGGAGGAAGGGGTTTTCCTTCCTGGTGCTGGTGTGCTTACTGGTGGGCTCTTCTCCATGACCCACATCTCCTTCAGTATGTTAATGGTCAGCAGTGTTTCCTCAGGCATTGTCACCATTGAGCACCAATGGCTAGGCACTGCACCCTGAGTAGCTGTCCTAAGCACCCTAGAGGGTACTTTACTGGTCAGTTCCCCTGACATAAGCCCACAGTGACTTCTCCTCTCTGCCATTCAGTGAGCCATTCTGACCCTCCATCAAGTTCAAGATCTCAGTCCTTAGGGAGCTTCTTCCTTCATGTTCTATCTTGGTCCAGAGGTAGTGGTTTTTCCTTATATTTGCTATTCCTACTTTTTAAAAAAGGGTTCTCATTACTTTTTAGAAGCCAGTTCCTCATTTTTCTAAAGTGAAAGTCACTCAGTCATGTCTGACTTTTTGCAATCCTGTGGACTATAGCCTGCCAGGCCTCTCATCCATGGAATTTTCCAGGCAAAAATACTGGAGTGGGTACCCATTCCCTTCTCCAGGGCATCTTCCCCACCCAGGGATCGAACCTGGGTCTCCTGCATTGCAGGCAGATTCCATACCATCTGAGCCCCCAGGGAAGCCCCAAACGCTTGTTTAGTTATTAATTCTTCATATTAAACTTTCCCTGCTCAAGTTGCCACATGGTTTCTCTCTCTTGATTGGACTCAGACTGATACAGGATAACACCACTGGTATCTTTTCAAAATAATGGAAAAGAATGAATCTCCTGGTGGGGGAGGGGGGAGAGCTGGGTAAGACCAGTGCCCATGAGTGCAGTGGACAAACAGATTCTTTCTAGAAATTCCAGAGATCAGAATCAGAGCCTGACCAAAGGATTTACTTTATTGCCTGGGAAGGAAGCCTTCTCAGTTCCTGCTAAACAGGTTATCATAGTGATTGCTATTTCCCACTCTTCATTTTTAGAATGGTAGTTTTTATTACAGCTCTTTAACCTAAATCAAGATCCTCTATCCTGTATGGAAGTGCAACTCATCTATTAGATAATGGATTGATTATCCTTGAAGATCCACCTTTAGGTCAGCTAGAAAGAAACAAACATTACTAGGCAAGTCTAGATTTGAACTGAGAACAATAACTTGATGAACTTGAAGTTGCATTCCTTGGGGAGACCCTGTTTTTTTCATGAAAAAATTGGTGTGCATGGATTTGTGGGGGCTAGAGCCCAAGGGCAGAAACTTCTGTTTTTTAGGATTCTTTACCCACTTTCCTTTGAGAATAAAATTCCTCAAGTTGTTAGTGAGTACTCCAGCTAGAGATTTAGTTTTCTTGTATGTAAGACAGGGTTCTTAACAGCAGAGTATGTGAAGTTATACATGTAACATAACCAGGCTTGCTCTCTACACAAGTAAGTGTTTGCTCCTCTCTTTCTCTCTCTTGGTCCTAAGTAAAGACACAGTGCTGTAGCAATTTTCTGGTGGAGTCTTTAGGGCTTTCTATGTAGAGGATCATGTCATCTTCAAACAATGAGAGTTTTACTTCTTCTTTTCCAATCTGGATTCCTTTTATTTCTTTTTCTTCTTTGATTGTTGTGGCTAAAACTTCTAAAACTATGTTGAATAGTTGTGGTGAGAGTGGGCACCCTTGGCTTGTACCTGACTTTAGGAGAAATGCTTTCAATTTTTCACCATTGAGGATAATGTTTGCTGTGAGTTTATCATATATGGCTTTTATTACATTGAGGTATGTTCCTTATATGCCTGCTTTCTGGAGGATTTTTATCATAAATGGATGTTGAATTTTGTCAAAGGCTTTTTCTGCATCTATTGAGATAATCGTATGGTTTTTATCTTTCAATTTGTTAATGTGGTATATCACATTGATTGATTTGTGAATATTGAAGAATCCTTGCATCCCTGGGATAAAGCCCACTTGGTCATGATGCATGATCTTTTTAATATGTTGTTGGATTCTGTTGGCTAGAATTTTGTTAAGGATTTTTGCATCTGTGTTCATCAGTGATATTGGCCTGTAGTTTTCTTTTTTTGTGGCATCTTTGTCAGGTTTTGGTATTAGGGTGATAGTGGCCTCATAGAATGAGTTTGGAAGTTTACCTTCCTCTGCAATTTTCTGGAAGAGTTTGAGAAGGATAGGTGTTAGCTCTTCTCTAAAGTTTTGGTAGAATTCAGCTGTGAAGCAGTCTGGTCCTGGGCTTTTGTTTGTTGGAAGATTTCTGATTACAGTTTAGATTTCCATGCTTGTGATGGGTCTGTTAAGATTTTCTATTTCTTCTTGGTTCATTTTTGGAAAGTTATACTTTTCTAAGAATTTGTCTATCTCTTCCAAGTTGTCCATTTTATTGGCATATAGTTGCTGCTAGTAGTCTCTTATGATCCTTTGTATTTCTGTGTTGTCTGTTGTGATTTCTCCATTTTCACTTCTAATTTGTTGGTCTGATTCTTCTCCCTTTTTTTCTTGATGAGTCTGGCTAATGGTTTGTCTATTTTATTTATCTTCTCAAAGAACCAGCTTTTAGCTTTGTTGATTTTTGCTGTGGTCGCCTTTGTTTCTTTTTCATTTATTTCTGCCCTAAGTTTTTATGATTTCTTTCCTTCTACTAACCCTGGGGTTCTTCATTTATTCTTTTCCTAGTTGCTTTAGGTGAATATAGTAAACTTGCAGGATATAAAATCAATACACAGAAATCCCTTGCATTCCTATACACTAACAATGAGAGAACAGAAAGAGAAATTAAGGAAACAATTGCTTTCACCATTGCATTGAAAAGAATAAAATACGTAGGAATAAATCTGCCTAAAGAAACAAAAGACCTATATATAGAAAACTACAAAACACTGATGAAAGAAATCAAAGATGACACAAATAAATGGAGAAATATATTATGTTCATGGATCAGAAGAATCAATATAGTGAAAATGAGTATACTATCCAAAGCAATCTGTAGATTCACTGCAATCCCTATCAAGCTACCAACGGTATTTTTCAGAGAACTGGAACAAATAATTTCACAATTTGTATGGAAATACAAAAAGCCTCAAATAGCCAAAGCAATCTTGAGAAAGAAGAATGGAACTGGAATCAACCTGCTTAACTTCAGACTGTACTACAAAGCTACAGTCATCAAGACAGTATGGTACTGGCACAAAGACAGAAATATAGATCAATGGAACAAAATAGAAAGCCCAGAGATAAACCCACGCACCTGTGGATACCTTATCTTTGACAAAGGAGGCAAGAATATACAATGGAGAAAAGACAATCTCTTTAACAAGTGGTGCTGGGAAAACTGGTCAACCACTTGTGAAAGAATGAAACTAGAACACTTTCTAACACCATACACAAAAATAAACTCAAGATGGATTAAAGATCTAAATGTAAGACCAGAAACTATAAAACTCCTAAAGGAAAACATAGGCAAAACACTCTCTGACATAAATCACAGCAGGATCCTCTATGACCCACCTCCCAGAATATTGGAAATAAAATCAAAAATAAACAAATGGAACCTAATTAAACTTAAAGGCTTTTGCACAACGATGGAAACTGTAAGCAAGGTGAAAAGATAGCCCTTAGAATGGGAGAAAATAATAGCAAATGAAGCAACTGACAAAGAATTAACCTCAAAAATATACAAGTAGCTCCTGCAGTTCAATTCCAGAAAAATAAATGACCCAATAAAAAAATGGACCAAAGAACTAAACAGACATTTCTCCAAAGAAGACACATAGATGGCTAATAAACACATGAAAAGATGCTCAACATCACTCATTATCAGATCAGATCAGATCAGATGAGTCGCTCAGTCGTGTCCTACTCTTTGCGACCCCATGAATTGCAGCACGCCAGGCCTCCCTGTCCATCACCA